>NW_028174309.1:7500-47500 GCF_963971535.1 Notolepis coatsorum | reverse complement strand
TACTAACTATTTTATTGCACTGCACTATTTTACTTTGTATCAGTGAATCATAGACGCCTGGCCATAAGAGCATTCGGAGCATCTCTGCTCTCCCACTATTGAACTTGGGGGAGCAAAGGTATGATCTTGCTCCACCACTTTTTGATAATATGAAAAATATGATATATCCCCCCCAAATATATAAATCTAACCATAACTACGTTATGGTTAACTGAGTTTTATAGTGAAAAGAGCAGCTTTATTGGTCAAGATTGAAGGCTCTATATTGCAGGAAATTGCACATACAGGTTCATTAAATTCAAAAAAAATCTGTCGTGGAGGGGGTCGTGACTGACCCCATCCAAACCACCCCTTGCCTGACCGAAAAATACATAAAAAAAAAAAAAAAAAAAAAAAAAGGGGGCCCATCTGGGCTAAGCCCCGGATCACCTACAATCCTAAATCCGCCCCTGGAGAGAACATACAAACTGCACGCAGAAATGCCTCCCTATGCTAACCTATGCTAACCACTATGCCACCATGCTGAAGTACAGTAAATACACCTTCCACCTTTCCCGTTCAGCTGCTTTAGTCCACACTTCAGCCCATGATTTCCAACTATTTTCTGTCTTTCTCAGCTGTACTGTTGATAGATAGATAGACAGACAGACAGACAGACAGACAGACAGACAGACAGACAGACAGACAGACAGACAGACAGACAGACAGACAGACAGACAGACAGACAGACAGACAGACAGACAGACAGACAGACAGACAGACAGACAGACAGACAGACAGACAGACAGACAGACAGACAGACAGACAGACAGACAGACAGACAGACAGACAGACAGACAGACAGACAGACAGACAGACAGACAGACAGACAGACAGACAGACAGACAGACAGACAGACAGACAGACAGACAGACAGACAGACAGACAGACAGACAGACAGACAGACAGACAGACAGACAGACAGACAGACAGACAGACAGACAGACAGACAGACAGACAGACAGACAGACAGACAGACAGACAGACAGACAGACAGACAGACAGACAGACAGACAGACAGACAGACAGACAGACAGACAGACAGACAGACAGACAGACAGACAGACAGACAGACAGACAGACAGACAGACAGACAGACAGACAGACAGACAGACAGACAGACAGACAGACAGACAGACAGACAGACAGACAGACAGACAGACAGACAGACAGACAGACAGACAGACAGACAGACAGACAGACAGACAGACAGACAGACAGACAGATAGACAGATAGATAGATAGATAGATAGATAGATAGATAGATAGATAGATAGATAGATAGATAGATAGATAGATAGATAGATTCCACTGTCCTTGCCTGTCCCTACTGCATCTAATGGCATCCCGCAGTCGGACGTTGTGGGTTGTCATCTTGGTCCTTAGCACTAACCTATAGATTAAATGACGACCTTCGTCAGTGTCAAGTCAAGTGTTCCTTTATTAATCGCCTATGGGGAAATCCAAGCTTCATAGCAGCATGGGGGGGTCATCAATCTTTCAGCGTTTTGATGCTCCCTAATTGCCAATGTGCTTTTTATGAGCTCTATATTATAAAGTGCACTGCAAACTAAATAGCCTCTTGAGGACATTCAAATTCTGAAAGAAAGTCAAACACACACGCACACACCAGGGTTTCCGTTAGAAAAAATTGTTGCCGGTCTCAGGGTCCGGTAGATTTTTATCTACCGGTCAAATGAGAGAAATTCCGGTCAGAGTTTATTGAGCTTAAAAACAACAGGCTATATAAAGAATGACATCCTCAAGGCATGTAGATTTATAATATTTTAACTTAAAGCTAGGCTACTTTTGCGTATACAGTCATTATATTCCAAATAAAATAAGTCCAGAGACTCCGTGCTGCTGCCGACTTTAAATCAAATAGACCTGTGTCTGTGGGCAGTCGGCCCGACATTAATAAACAGCAGTCTGTTATAATCACATTTATGAGCTAACGAATTCCGTTATATTGGACATTTGTATTAATTATATCAAGCGAAGAACTGAGAAATTTGGCAGAGAGACGGCAACATTATTGTGGGTTTGCGTGATGTATATCTCCACCTAGTCCCAACGACTTGGTGCTGGTCATAATGTCCGGTGAAAACAACTCCCTCCAAGCACAACTTGACCACCCGAACCGTACCAAAACAGGCCAAAATTAAATAGCCCATGCGACGAACGATTCATTACATTCGTTTCATCGTTGCTCCACCAAGCAGCCGGTCCAACAATATCAGCGCGAGCGCCGCAGTTAGTTTGCAATTGCAAGAAGCATCCAGCTGCAGACCCGCAGAGCAGCTTTCCAGGTCTGGGGACCGCACTGTGCCAGCAAAGCTGGTGGGTTCTGTGGGTCTGCAGCTGCATGCCTTCCGCAAATCCAGCAGCAAGCTCTCGCTGAGCGAAGCAACGACAACAAACGCAATGATTGTTTCGTTCATCGCATAGGCCACCCAACTCCAGCCCATCCAAATACAATTCAAATAATCAAACTGTGCCCAGAGGGAACTATTTTCACCGGACACTATGACCGGAGAGATTAAATTTGTCGGACTTCAACAGATTTTGCCAGTCAAATACCGGTAATTACCGGCTAACGGAAACGCTGGCACACACACACACACACACACACACACACACACACACACACACACACACACACACACACACACACACACACACACACACAAGCAAACACACACACACACAAGCACACGCACACGCACACACACACACACACACACACACACACACACACACACACACACACACACACACGCACACACGCACACACACACATGTACACACTAGGGCTGAGCCCAAAAGTTTGAACGTTTGGACCTTTGTTCGTTACGTTGGCATTCAAATCTTAATTAATAGGTTTGAATCTCCGCTTTTTTCCTTTTTTAATTTTATTAATTTATTTTACACGAAAAATATATATATCAGAATGTGATATATATCAGAATATCACAGTACTATGTTGTTTACAATCATTTGAAAGTCACGCGCGAACACAGTCTAGTCGATGATGAGGAGGGGTCATCATCATACATTATCAGGAAATTAATCAATCATGCAAAAAAGAGCGAGTTGAGTCACTCACAGGCTCACCCATCTTATTTCATAATACAACGTTTCCGAATGGACGTTTGGATTAAACCAAGTGTATGCAGTGATGCTGAACTTTCCCAGCGGGACACAAGTTACTTAACGTTACACAGGTATGTTATGCACGTTATAAGCTATGCACGTTTTGCAATAGCTGGCTAACGTTAAGATAGCAGGACCCGTCGGACAACAAAGATGTTATTTCAACAAATGAATTCACAAAATGGATTACCATCTAAACTAGGGATGCACGATAATTATCGGGTCGATAATTATCGGGCCGATATCAGCAATTATGACGTCTACCCGATAAACCCGATAACATTATTGATAGCTCCGATAATATATAATACATTTTTTGGTTAAAATAAATCCGGTCTGGGTGGATTGGGATGAAGGGCGTTTGTTTTTACTGTAGGCTCCTCCCGTTTTGCCAGTACTGTGGTACGACTGATAGCGTGTGGTTTAGGAAGAGGGAGTTTTTCACGTAAGTTTCAGAAGCAGCACAGATAGTAAACAAACATGGCGCCGTCGGTAGTGTGGGACTTTTTCAAAGTTTCAGAGGAAAACAGTTCGCTTGCTATTTGTAACAAATGCAGAAGTTCCACGAGGAGGGAAAGGGGCAACAAGCTATAACACATCCAACCTAATAAGTCACCTGCAACATCACCACCGCTACGATGGTGTATTAAAATCCAACAACGCGCAAGCAGCTAAAGGCTAAGCTGCTGCGAATCCAAAGCCAGCTGCAAAGGAACCGGCGCGGCGTTTGCAAAATGAAAGACGTTTGACAGAGATGATTTGTTTGGTTTATTTAATTCTTTTTGAGGCGTGCTGTCCTATAAATGCCAAGTAATAGTTGTTTCATGGACCAATACCACAACAGTCTCCTCTCCTATAGCGTCAAATGTTTTATCTGGTGACAAAGCACAATACCTGTTGGTTTTTAGTTCACTCATTGTTCAGGGAAACACATTGTTAATGACATTGACGGATTGTGAATTTTGTGATTGACTCAAATTATATTTATTTGGAAAAATAAATATAGTCACTTTATTTGAAGAGTCAAAACTGTTCTCTTGGCTTTGTTTTGTTCATAGTAGTGACGCTCATGTCATGATAAATTTGGTTAGGTCAAAACTACAGGAATATACATAAAAAAATATGTATAATACAATAAATATATATATATTATCGGTTATCGGTTTCGGTATCGACCTTGAGGAGCAGAAAGTTATCGGTATCGATATCGGGGTCAAAAAATCAATATCGTGCACCCCTAATCTAAACGTTATTGAAGCCTACTACAACTAGTCTTAATAACCGCAGAAATATGCATATGCGCTACGTTATATGCATAAATGTGCAAAAGGCTCAACAGTACTGAACCCACAAAATTATTTAGGAGCAAATTTTTTGCATGATTCAAAACGATGGTTTGAACATCCCCCCCCCCCCCCCCCCCCCCCCCCCCCCCCCCTCCGCCTCTTTATCTCCAGACTACTGTTAACAGTAAACAGGCCTATAGCACTGACAGTAAACAGGATGAAGGGCCTATAGCACTGACAGTAAACAGGATGAAGGGCCTATAGCACTGACAGTAAACAGGATGAAGGGCCTATAGCACTGACAGTAAACAGGATGAAGGGCCTATAGCACTGACAGTAAACAGGATGAAGGGCCTATAGCACTGACAGTAAACAGGATAAAGGGCCTATAGCACTGACAGTAAACAGGATGAAGGGCCTATAGCACTGACAGTAAACAGGGTAAAGGGCCTATAGCACTGACAGTAAACAGGATGAAGGGCCTATAGCACTGACAGTAAACAGGATAAAGGGCCTATAGCACTGACAGTAAACAGGATGAAGGGCCTATAGCACTGACAGTAAACAGGGTAAAGGGCCTATAGCACTGACAGTAAACAGGGTAAAGGGCCTATAGCACTGACAGTAAACAGGATAAACAGGATGAAGGGCCTATAGCACTGACAGTAAACAGGATAAAGGGCTTCCTGACAGTAAACAGGATAAAGGGCTTCCTGACAGTAAACAGGATAAAGGGCTTCCTGACAGTAAACAGGATAAAGGGCTTCCTGACAGTAAACAGGATAAATGGCCTATAGTACTGCAGCATATGCTAATATGCTACACCCACTTACATGTAAAATAGCCTATGCTATTTTACTTGGCACTACATTACAGGGCTTATAAACAAAAGCCCTAGACTAGCCTGTGTCAAAGTGTGAACGATACTATTCAAGCTTCTAGGAAAGGCAAGACTACACAACCCTGAGGCCGCTCGCAGCGGTATTGACATTGGGGGAGAGAATCGTTGATGTGTGATGAAGACGCTGGAGCCACCTGATACCCAGCAGACGATCAGACTACAAGTGAAACGCTTGACGTGCAGCGCAGTGCAGCGGCTCACAGCAGTTATCTGAGGTTCTGCCCTGGGAGAGGGAGCAGCACATGGAGACGAGTGAATGATCTGTGTAAACTCATCGGTGAGGTGAGATCACAGGAGAAACAGAAGGAAAGAGAGAGAGAGAGAGAGAGAGAGAGAGAGAGAGAGAGAGAGAGAGAGAGAGAGAGAGAGAGAGAGAGAGAGAGAGAGAGAGAGGCAGAGAGAGAGAGGCAGAGAGAGAGAGAGAGAGAGAGAGTGAGACAGAGGTAGAGAGACCGAGGGAGAGAGAGTCAGAGAGAGGGAGAGGGAGAGGGAGAGATGACTTGGCAGATGGAGAGTGAGGGTAATAACACCACAGGACCAGGGGTATCAGGCCAAGGCATTACTGTCTATCACCAGGCCAATAAAGACGTGTTTATGGGGAGATGAATAGCTCCATTGCCAGGGAAGGCTTGTTATTGGGAGAGCTGTTTAAAAAGGAGCTGAGGAGTCATATTTCAATAAATACTTGATGGGGAAGGCCAGTATACATGGATTGTGTGTATGTGTGCATGAGTGTGTGTGTGTGTGTGTGTGTGTGTGTGTGTGTGTGTGTGTGTGTGTGTGTGTGTGTGTGTGTGTGTGTGTGTGTGTGTGTGTGTGTGTGTGTGTGTGTGTGTGTGTGTGTGTGTGTGTGTGTGTGTGTGTGTACATATGTGTTTTTTTGTGATGTATGCATGTGTATGTGTCTCTTTGTGTGTTCATGTGGGGAAGGGTTACATAATGTGCCTTCCATAATAATTTGAATAGGCTATACGCCTGCAGCATGGACGTCTCTAATGGAGGACACTAGCCCCCCCTCCCCCCCATGATCTCATTGTATTCATCTCTTTGTCGTTGCCTCAGTCTCTCTCCGTCTCTCTCCATCTCTCTCCGTCTCATCTATTATCCCCTTCAGTCACATCCATTTTCTTCATCCCACATCTCACAATCTCTGAGAATCTAAAGAGTGGTGCATTAGGCTCGCCAATATCCATGCCAACCATCCCCATTTGAGAACCCTATTCACCCATTTCGTAAATTGAAAAGGAGCTATCTCTTCTTTGCATGTGTGTGTGCATGTCTACTTTTGTGTGTTTTTTGATGCAGAGTGAAAAGGAGGATAAAGAATGAAATACAAAGCATGTCTAGCCATTAATCAGTCCGAGCCAATTTCAACAATCTATCCTCCGTCTTCAGTCAGATGCTGAGCACATGGCCTCACCTGCCCCTGAGCTGATGGAACTGAGACAGACAGACATTAACAGTAACAAACATGTCTATGATTAAAAATGTAAAAGAAGAAGAAGTTGGAAGTCAACTTGAATGCAAAGGTGAGGATTTATTAAAACCGTCAGCTGGCGCAGGACAGAATAAACGCCCTTCCCTGTTTTCTTTGTCTCTTGGTTTGTTCGTCCTGCGCTAACTGAGCATTTCATAAATATTCACCTTGGCGTCTACGTTACGCTTCCAACTTATGACATTTACAGAGAGAGAGAACACTAAGCGGTCAGGTGATACTGAGCTGCCGACAGTGGTGGCAGGGGCCATCTTGGAATGTGTATGAATCGCAGAGTGCCCGTCCCCGGGTGATCTATCGCTCTGCCTGGCGCCGGTCCACCCTCTCTGTTTATGCCCGAAATTAGAGCACACCTGTGTCATCGTCACTCATGGCCACGGCTTGGCCAACAGCGACATCATTAATCGTCGGCACTTCCAGTCTGTCTGACTCAGCACGCCAACTTCTGAGGCTATAGAAGTTATTTGGTCGAGTTCACTTGTATGGGAAAAGAGCTCACTTTTCCAACACTGACTTGAAAACGACTTTGTTTTGAATACCGATACTGGATCAACTCTTCAGTCATTTGTAGCCTGTGATTATAAAGAGCTGATCAATGAGGATCTGAAATGAGATATCGACCATTTGAAAATCATTGCCACTCATAAAGGGATCCAACAGGGTTTGTCCTGTAAACAACTCACGTTTTGTTTATATTCACATCACGCAGATGTCTATCCTATCCGCAAAGTCCATTTTTACCTTTTCTTTTTGCAATATTTCCATCCCTTCCGTGTTAAGTTTCACTTTCAGTTTGGCAAAGTCGCAAATGAGTCCCACCTCCTGTGATTGGCAGGCGGTTTTGCACGTTTTCGGAGGAGAGAGTACTAGACCTACTGTAAGTGTAGGTACTATAGAATAAACGACTGGAAGAACACGTGATATACAGTTTTCAGGGACCCGTTTTCGCTGTCTGTGCTCTATAGCGCCGACTAGTGGTGAAAAACATTTTACAAAACGATTGCTTAGATTCAAGTAAAATTGAAGTTTCTAGTTATTGCAGTTTCTCATTAGCTTTCTGCACGTTTTATTCACAAAGTTATAACATAGCAGAGTGATGCGTAAAAAATAGACAAACTACTTATCTCAATGATCATTATTCAATTTTAATCACTTCATATTTTACGCCAATTTTACAAAAATAATGCTATGATGTTATGACATAACTCCAACAAATCAATGATTATTAACAAGTAGTGGTAAATACTAAAGATACTGAATTAATTGATACCTAACTCAACCATTAAGTGGCCTAAGCTACTTGATAAACACAGACACAAGAAACAAGCAACACAAGAGAGGTTAGTTTCACCCAATATGCCCTGGCCCCACATACTATCTGGTCGTCCTCCAATCTCCTCTAAATTCTGTTGAGACGTTAGGTTTTATAGACACATTGTTCGTCTTGCCCCTCCTACTGCTATCACTATACAGGGTCATGTGCCCCCCCCTTCACCTAAATGTATCCCAACACCCATAACATCTGTTATGCCCCTAGATAGGTTTGTCTACTCTCCAGAATTAAAGTTCAAGAATATTGTTCTGTATTCAAAATGTTCATCTTATATGCATGTGAGATTCATTGCCCTCATAGAGATGGACTAAGTGAGACCTAGGTTCCACCATACCAAGGAGGATGTCATTGATTGAAGGTCCTTACTCATAGTGTAAAGAGTGAGCCTGGTCTAAATCGGACTTCTTTGTACGTGTCTGACCACGGCTGTTATCTCCCAAATACAACTCTTTGATTATCCTTACCTCCTAAACCTCCTCTCACCTCGCATCCCATGCCTTCTCTTTTAATTTTTTTCACCTTTTCTCCTCATTTTCAATTTTTTCTCCCATCCCAATTTCGTATAGCCAATTCTCCCCTCCCCTGTCTTGAATGTTGCTAGACTATGCCCCCCACTGGTCGGTTGTAGTGAGGATAGAAGCCTTGCATCACGTGTCCCCTCCGGTACACGAGGAGGCAGCCTGTCGCATCTTTTCACCAGACAGCGCAGACTCTCAGTGGCGAGGAGTAACGCGTGGGAGGCTCACGCTGCCCCCGACACTTCCTGTCTCTGCTGTGCAGGCGTCACCCAACCGACCTGTAGGAGTCGCTGTCCACAACGTCCAATCCCCACCCATCGACTTCCACCCGCTGACTCTGCCAAATGAGCCAGTACGACGGCCTGCCCAAGTCGAAGGCAATGCTGAGACTGGGATTCGATACCGGAGTCTCTTGCATTGGTGACGAGCGCAATCTCCGCTACGCCACCTAGCCGCCCCCCCCCCCATGCCTTCTCTTCAGTGGTTTCTCAACTCACTAGAGTAATAGATTGGAATAGAGTAAATTCCCCAAATCTAATTTGGCTACATATTATAGAATTCTACGCTATCTATGCTCTCATCTGCACACGTATGCTGTAATTCTAGGATTTGTATTCTTTGGTTCAATATACTGACTTGCACAGATCTTCCCAGAGGTAGGGGCAAAAAAACTGTATAGGAGATTCCTATAGTCAAAGTCTTTGCTCAGGACACAGTCACCTACGAGTACAAAGGATTCTGACAAGAGTGTCCCCTTATTATAGTGACTTTGTGGTTTAAGTGAACATTGAAAGTGTTTTTTTAGGATACCCACTCAGCCAGGACATTCACTAGCACCTCAGCAACGTCTCAGCAACTTCATTTCAGTGTCTTCTATCCAAAAAGGGCATCTCTGGGACCCAGAGAGAGACATTGCTGCTGACGCTGCTGCTTCAGTACATCCCTCCACTGGAGTGTGAGCTGCCGGATGAGGGACCAGGACTCCCCACTGCAGCCACACAGTGCTGTCACTGCTGCTGAGAAGTGGTCAAATCTCTCTTTGGCCTGTCTGGTTATTATTGTCAGTTAGTCTAATTGATAGAAACAATGCACATCCAATGACACGCTAGGATGCTGGAATGAGTGAATAAGTACATCTTTATTATATATATTTTTAAGTTCACATAAAAAAATAAAATACATAAACAGATCACATCAAATATAATGCCAGACAAGCTGCACATTAACATATTTTAACGGCGAGGTGGAGGAGTGAACCGTCCTGACGTGTAGTGGAGTCCATTAAAATGTGTTAATGTAGAGCTAGGAGGGTGTTATCCCACTTATACCATGGCCGATGGCCAAAAATGAAAAATAAAGTTAAAATGTGGAGCATGTATACATGTGTTTTCAACATTACCACTTGACACATGAGACTCTGGAATCTGAATAATGCATGAAGCTAGTTGTTAGTTTGTTGGCTGCTAGCGTTGCACAAGGTTTGCAAACAGTGAGATCTAACAGTATGCAACACAAAGCTTACAGTAGGTAGCTACAGTCTAAAAAAAAACATGTCAGACTGGCTGGATACTGTAGCTTCCTAAGCTTTGTGTTAAACATACTGTTCATATTCACTGTTTGCAAACCGGTAGTGACTATAATGCCTGCTAGCATAACATTAGCCTGCAGGATATTATGTAGTGGGTCCACACAATTATCGGTATGTACTCATAAATATCAATTACGTGGTAGGTATCCATTATCAACGTGTAATGCACACCGACCAACCACCATCATAATAGAGAGTATTCCATACATGGCCAGACATGTATTTATTGGGATCATTGGCAGTCTGCATGCCATTACCCCCCATTAGCCATTCAGATGTTGATGGATGAAACATGTAGGCTACATTTCATTGATGATTATCCTAAGCGTTCTTGACAGGGTGGCTCAAGGTGACTCATTAATCACTGAGCAATCTGTTACCCTATCAGTTTGGACCAATTAAATATTGTTCTGTGTGTTGCAGTGTGTGTGTGTCTGTGTGTGTCTGTGTTTATTAGGATCCCCATCGGCTGTGATTTCATGCGTGATCAGGTCAAGGGATTCGTTTTAATAGTATTGGGCCTATACCTTTAAAATAGCTATGACTAAATTAATCTGCGATTTCTCATTCCATCTCTAAATGAAAGTACATTAATACACTAATACAGGGCCTTCACGTCCCTGCTCAATAAATAGCCTAAACGAATTGCCATCAATCAGGTATTTTATTAAGAACAACGCTTGCATGTCTCACCTCTTTCAGAGGTGTGCTAGTAGTGTGAGCTGGTAGCTTGGAGCTTTTTCACTCTGAATTCAGAGTTTATGAATACCAATGTTGCTGTAAATTTCAACCCATGAGAAATATCAACTTTGGTTTTCTTCCTTTAGGGAAACATGGCCCGAGAGCAGGCAGAGAAGTGCTGACGCAGGAGACTGTGGGAAGCTCTCCATTCTCTGTACCAACACTGTGTGTGTGTGTGTGTGTGTTTGTGTGTGTGTGTGTGTGTGTGTGTGTGTGTGTGTGTGTGTGTGTGTGTGTGTGTGTGTGTGTGTGTGTGTGTGTGTGTGTGTGTGTGTGTGTGTGTGTGTGTGTGTGTGTGTGTGTGTGTGTGTGTGTGTGCACCGTATGTATGCTTGCACTGTGTATTTGTGTGGCATGCAGAATGCATGTTTGTGTGTTTGTGTGTGTGTTTGTGTGTGTGTGTGTGTGTGTGTGTGTGTGTGTGGGTGTGTGTGTCAACTGTCAAATGTCAGCCCAGAGGCTCATCCTCTGTCAGGGGACAGACATGACAGGATCAACACTGTCGCTCAAACCTGATTGGACGAGCCAGGGTTCAGCCAGGCTGCCCATTACAATTACGATGACAGGCTGTTGTGACATCATCGAGGCTTCCTCTGGAGGCCACAGTGCCATGCAGCACAGAGGCGTTATGTGGATGCCTTCTAGCCATGAAAGCGGCTGTAAGTGGTATTTTTTGTGTGTGTTAAATAGCCGACAGCCATCACTGATATAGAGTGTTTGGTCAGTAAGATGGTTCTCCCAGTCCCTCTGCCGTAAACGGAAAATAAGTGTCAGGAGAGAGAACCCTAGATACTTTTTTTTTTTTACTTAATTCAAGAAATCTTGCCAAGCCACATTTGCTATTTTAGCACATATTTGTTTTTATTTCATATATTTCACATAAGTGGGAACGGGATACCAGCAAATGTATGTTCTGTTTACTGCAGAGAGGAGGGACTGGGAGACCCTGACAAGACAACTATACCAGTGATGGCTGACGGAATGTAGAGCTATAGTTTTATGTAGACCACTTATTTAAACATGTAGAGCACTTATTTAAACAAACAAAACAGCACTTAAAGCTCCTTTAACCTGACCAACCAATGTTAGTGCAGCTAGCAACATCCAGGAAACGTGGCAGTCCTTACAGGCTTGAGGAGGTTCAGGAGGTAGAGAGCGGTCGTCTGGTAATCCGGAGGTTCCCGGTTCGATTCCCGCTCCTCCCAGGTAGCGTGTCGAAGTGTCCTTGAGAAAGACACTTGACCCCGAATTGCTCCTGATGAGCAGGTCGGCACCTTGCATGGTCACCTCCGCCGTCTGTGTGAGAATGTGAATGGGTAAAATGTGAGGAACAAAATCGCTTTGGATAAAAAAAACGCTATATAAATGCACCGTTTACATCATCATGTCCCTCTTAGTCCATAATGAGATTGACTAACGACGACGAGGAGCGGTCAGTGTTCAGCGCAATGCGCTTGAGCAGTGGTACGGTTTAGCCACAGGCAGGAGGGTCGTGGCTAGAAGGCATCCGTGTTACAACAGGCTACCTGTGACCACAGAAGAGGAGCGCTCTGCACACGTCGCTCCACTTGGCGGCTTTTGTGAACGCCCCTTGTGTATCGCAGTACGTGTGTGAGAGGGCTGCCGTTACGATGTTGATTATGTTGTCATGGTGATCGCCTCGTGTGTGAGCAGTGGGCTGTAGAGGAGCGGGAGGACACTCAGGAGGGAGCGCCCAGCGGCTTTGCCACGGTAACGTGTCCGAGTCTCGTGCACTTTATTACCGTGACGGCTTGATTCAAAGTTCTGTGGCAACAGCCGTATTAAGTGCGTCGGGCCAGGGACCACTCAAGTCGTCTGAATGGCATAAAAGCCCTTTCAATCTATTTAAATTATGTGGGTCTGCTGTTGTTTATATCAGGGCACGAGTGGTTTCTCCTGTGATTCATTTTGCGTGTGTGTGTGTGTGTGTGTGTGTGTGTGTGTGTGTGTGTGTGTGTGTGTGTGTGTGTGTGTGTGTGTGTGTGTGTGTGTGTGTGTGTGTGTGTGTGTGTGTGTGTGTGTGAGTGTGTGCGTGCGTGTGTGTGTGTGACACTGTGTGTGTGTGTGTGTGTGTGTGTGTGTGTGTGTGTGTGTGTGCGTGCAAGGTGTTGTTCAGTATCTCAGTTGCTCAGACCATCAGAGACTCTCCCTCACTCTCCACCTTCAAATCCAGACTCAAAACCTACCTGGGCCCCGTTCCCCGTACCTGGATAACTGAGTTAGCCGGATAACTTTCGGTTAAGTCTGACTTAAGCCGGACTTTCCGGTTCCCCGTACCTGGATTGTCCAAATCACCATGACAACAGATCCAAAAGTTTGAGCCTGGTCGAAAGCAGGGTTTAAGTTCAAGTTAGCCGGATGAAGCACAGCCACGCCCCCGCAAAGAAAGTGACAGCGCGTTTCCTGAAATTATTCCCACAGTCTAGGATCTGCTTTATACCATTCTGAATTACGTTTTTGTGCTCCATTCTTCCAGAGGGGGCTTTTGAAATGTAAAATAGACCCAAAATGCTGATACTAAATTCACTTTGTCCTAAATAATGCACGTTATATATACCGTGGCGCTCGCTCGGTGCGATGTACACATTATGTGGTTATTCTAACAACGCGCAGCATTGCAAATGTGAATCCCGCGGGGATATTTTTAATGATTTCGCTCGTTTGGCTCTGATTCCTTTCATATTCTCCGCTGTGGATGTTTAATGGAGCGCCTGGATTGTGTTTCATTCAAGCATAAAATTGAAGTGTCTATGCGTGGATTGTGGATCTTGTCTCGTTCATTAATGTATAAACAATGAATTTATCCCATCTGGCACAGTGGCGCAGCGGTAGTGCTCAATCCTGCCAACCCAGCGACCGCGGTTCGAAACCCCGTGTTTCCAATATAATTTTTTGGAATATAATATTAATGATTATACGCCAAAGTAGCCTAGTTTCAAGTTAAAATATTATAAATCTACATGGATTGAGGATGTCATTCTTTATATAGCTCTCAACGTGCAACAAATTGAATTATTCCTACATCGCAAAAGGAAGGGGAAGACTAGGTTTCGAACCCCGGTCGTCTGCGTGAAAGTCAAAAGAAGAACCTGTTACACCACAGTGGAGATAAGTAAAAGATCGACTATACATCAATCAATGGGAAGAGAGCCGTATCGTTATTTTGTATAACAGTTTAACTAATTATTTTCGCTAGCAAGATCTCATTTGATTATTCAATCCAGCAGGCAAGTTTAAAGAAATATAATCTGATTGATTGAGGTAATGAGGGACTTAAAATTTGCCTATAGATAACGCATTTAACTTGTCGGCGAGGCGATTGAGCCGTACTGCAATATGTTACTAAAGTTTTAAATCAATTAATCAATCAATGCCGCTAGAGAATCAGGATCTCTGCTCTCGACACTTGCTGCCTTCTCGGCTGAGGCGGGCACGCGCACTTATCCTGGGTCTCAAGTCTGGCTTGAGTTAACGAGACTGAATCCACCTTCGAGGAACAGGAAAATCCCGGCTTCAAACATCGGGTTAACTGAATCTGGATAATGACATCTTGATCGACTTAGTTGAACCAGGTACGGGGAACGGGGCCCTGTTCTCCCAAGCATTCAACCTTCCCTACCCATAACCACCCTCCTCCAACTCGCCACCATTTCCCCTGCCCCACGTTCTCTCCTCTCCTGGCCCCACCCCCCTTGGTTTTCCCTTACTCTCCTCCCGACTGTCTCCCCTACTCACTCCCGTATTTGTTATCCGTTACTCGTGGTTTTATGTTTCCTGTGTATTCTTATTGTCCTCCGTTTCCCTGTGGTTCTGTTTCTTTGTTTTTCTTTGTTTCTTTTTTTTGCCTATTGTCAGCGACTTTGGGTCTTTGAAAAGCGCTTTACAAAATAAATGAATTATTATTATTATTATTATCTGCTGTTATCGGTAGCCGCTCAGTATGGAGGAGATGCTGCTATTTGCTGTTTGTTACCTTTTCACCTGTTACTGTTATGTTTGTCACGTGTGTTATTATCATGTTTGTATTCAACAATGTAGCTGCTAATCAGGCACTTTTGTAACTAGAGAGCGAGAGAGATAGAGAGAGAGAGAGAGAGAGAGGGAGAGAGAGAGAGTGAGAGAGAGAGTGAGAGAGAGAGAGAGAGAGAGAGAGAGAGAGAGAGAGAGAGAGAGAGAGAGAGAGAGAGAGAGAGGCTGTGTTCCCTGTGTTGCCCGACTGATTTATGCTACTATGTTCAACCACACACACACACACACACACACACACACACACACACACACACACACACACACACACACACACACACACACACACACACACACACACACACACACACACACACACACACACACACACACACACACACACACACACAGACACACACACACACACACACACATAGAAGGCTATACATGTTATTCTCATTATTATGATGGGATTATTCAGCACCAGTGAAATAACTTATGAGTTCGACACTGTCAATCACTCCATTCTAATGGACAAGCTAAAAGCAATTGGTTTTGATAGCTTATAAGTGAGCTGGATGCAATCCTACCTGGAGGGGAGAGAACAGATGGTAGAGGTAAACGGTACTCTATCCCCCCCCCCCATCACAGTGAGCTGTGGTGTTCCACAAGGAAGCATACTAGGACCGCTACTCTTCCTAATTTATGCAAATGACATGTCGTCAGCCTGTGACTGCAACTTGTTCCTGTTTGCGGACGACTCAGCCCTGCTGGTCTCTGACAAGAACAAGTTGCAGGTTGAAAAAACCCTCAGCTCGGAACTAGGCAAAATCTACATATGGCTCGCTGATAACAAACTATCATTACACATGGGCAAAACAGAGTCCATTCTCTTCGGTTCAAATAACAAACTCAACAAGACCGACGGCTTCTCAGTTACAGTGGGTGACAATATTGTCACAAGGAAAGACGAAATTACCTACCTGGGTTCCATCCTAGAGGCAAATCTTTCCTGTGACAAAATGGCATCCAATGTAATAAAAAAAGTCAAACCAACGAACTAGATTCCTGTACCGGATCTCCTCTCTGGTAAACAAGAATACCCTGAAGACTCTGGCAGGAGCACTCATTCAAGGGTACTATGACTATGCGTGCACCTCATGGTACCAAAGCACCTCAAAGGCGCTTAAAACAAAATTACAAACATCACAAAACAAACTGGTCAGACTACTACTTGACCTGAACCCCAGAACCCACCTCACCCCTGCCCACTTTGACAACCTAGGATGGCTTAGAGTAGACGACAGAGTACAGCAACTTGCAATGGGCCTGGTCTACAAGATACACTATACGACCGGGGTGCCCATGTACATGTCAAAATACTTCCCAAAGGTCAGTGAATACCACAACCACTACACCAGAGGAAGCTCAACAAATCATGTTAAACCCAGATTCGGCTCAAACAAGGGACTAAACACGTTTCGCAATTATGCCACAACAATGTGGAACGCCCTACCCAAAGCTGTAAAGGAATGTGAATCCCTGCCCACATTCAAAACCGCTCTTAAAGAGCACCTACGGGAGGCTGCAATTCGAAACTGGCCACCGTAAATGCCCAAAACCCCCACCACCTCCTAATAGACAGTCTCCTCCCCACCGCATGTATATATTCCCTCCCCGCCGTATGTATATTTCTCTCCCACCCACCCCCCCCCTCCTAATGTACAGTCCCCTCCCCATCATATGTATATACTCTGTCAGGATCTAGGGGTAACAGTACTGTATATTGGAATACCGTTTATGTCACAAATGTATCAGTACTAAATACCTATATGTCCCTATGCCATAAATGTCATGTATGTTGTGTATGTCATAAATGTCTATATGAATTGAAAATGGGGGACCCTGATGGAAACAAGACAAACGTCTTTCTCAGGTCTGCATCCCCTTAACAATTGTATGTATTGAGCCGTACTGTATTGTACCCATTCTGCAATCTGTTAAATAAATTTTTCATTCATTCATTCATTCATTCATTCATTCATTCATTCATTCATTCATTCATTCATTCATTCATTCAGGGAACGCTGAGGGTGTGTGATGGTTCACTTCCCATACAGGACGTTTGACTAGCTGTGTATACAATATCCACCATATTTCTACATTAGAAACTTTGGGGAATCAGTGATTCTACACAGTTGAATACATGTGAAATACATGCATTTATGAGTTGTTAAGCGGGAAGGATACTAATGAGGGTAGGTTCTGACGGGCCATTTGCAAAGCTCTTGATTACAAACTGGGGGGGGGGTATGTTGTAATGGCTTGCGATGTCCTCTTGTTGTGTGTTTCATGGTGTTGCATTGAGGTGTCAAGTCATAATGAAGCACGGAAATGTGAGAGCATCTAAGATGGATAGACAGATCTTTAATTTTATGATTGTAAATTACGATTAAAAAAATTAAATAATATATATATACCAATAAGAACACAAGCCTCCACACACCGACACACCGACACACGCACACACACACACACACACAAACGCGGCTTTATGGGGGTGACAGTGTCACATTACTTACATAGAGCCTCAGGAAAGTGGAATCCAATTGGGGAGTAATAATCAGGCAGACAGAAGTGCTGTCAAGTTGTCAAGCCTGTAACAGAGGCAGGAACACATGGACCCTAGTTAAAAACACCAGCAGTTATTGGCTTCACTGTTAGCTGGCTGCCATTCTGCTGACTGCACTGTACTGGATAACTGTATCTGGATAACTGTATTCACTCCTATTTCTTGTGTGTGTGTGTGCGTGTGTGTGTGTGTGTTTGTGTCTATGTGTTTACATATGTATTGTGTTTGTTTATTACTGATTCGTGAGGATTTGTGTCTCTTCTCTTATCTATATTTAATTTTTTGTCTTTATAGGAACCTTGGCAAGTCAGGACTTAGAGTATCTTGCTTGGGACTGGGTGAGTACTCTTTAGTCTAATCTACACCACATTCATCTACTCTATGCTTTAATCTACACTACATTAAACTACTCTAGATATGCGTATCTACTCCACAATAAACTACTCTATGCTTTAATCTTCACCACATTAAACTACTCTATTCTTTAATCTACACTACATTAAACTACTCTATGCTTTAATCTACACTACATTAAATTACTATATGTGTTGTGAAGGGCCAGATTAAACCGAATATATATATTTATTTATATATATATATTTAATTGTATTTGTATATTCTCTAATATTCCCTGATATCCCTTGTATATTCCTTGTACAATATGCATTGAATATCCATTCTAGCCTACTGAACATCCCATAATAGTCTCCATTCTACTATTGGTCGAGACCTTGGTGCCAGGCTGCCATACCCCCCAGACCCAGTTCAAACGTACCGCTCAACATGTACGAACAAGTCCTAGTTCCGCGTAGGAATCTGGCTACCGCACCACTAATGGGACTATTTGTTCATAGTGCGTATATATACTGCGCTACTAAAGTAGGACTTCCTTTTCAGTCCAGTTTCTTACCCTCCAATAGAGTCACAGACGTAAAGCCTCCCCGCGACGCCACGTGTGGGAGTAAGGCCAAGTTCGGCTTACCATCGGTATTGAGACATCGTGTATATTAATATTTGAATAGTCATATTTGGCACTATATCGTCGAGTTGGACGTAGTCTATTAAGCTAATAATAGTCTGTTAATATATAGTGCTTCGTGCGGTGAGAATACTACCGTAGTCAGTACCCCATCGTTTCGGGCAGAGAACTGGCTGCTTATCCAGGGTGGTTGACCCCACGTGAAGCTGCACCCGAGGAGCCCCAGAGCCGACGAGCGAGTGGACCTGTATACCGGATTATTCTACCGACGACAGCCCGCCTTCCCCGGCACGGATTATGCTTTGTATACGTTGATTATTCCATGGATAAAGACCCCCGACACTGCCGTGTGTTGGAACCCCCCCCCCTGGAGAGGACGCAAGGTGAGGAGACGCTCTGCAAGACGAGGTCGCTTCACGTCTCTCCTCCGTGGACCGGAGGACGCCGGCCCACAAAGAGTCCATCTGCTTTCATCTGTGGTCCAAGGATCGCCGGCGCATTGAACAGCACTACAGTGGGTTCACCTGGGATACCCTTGGCCGGATGAGGCAGCCGGATTCTACCCCCCCCCCTTCCTACTCCTGTCGGCTTACAAGCGACCGGATTAACCCCCCCTAGTGTATCCAGTCTATAATCATTAAAGTATCATTGCTGTTATTCCTTAAACTATTCCAGGTCGTATATGTACCACCTGCGCCTTCAGAGATTGGACATTCTCTATTGATATACCGACGAATACTCTTGCCATAAAAGTGCATACTAATTCCCATTCATAAATGTGATTGATTTGATTAAGTGCTTGCTCTACACACCATCGCTGTGTAGAAATAAAGACCTATTTCTAATTCGTACATTTGTGTTGGATCCGTTTCATCTACGTGACAGTGTTCATCATAATATATTTATGCCGAGTACTGGGTGGCCGAATATTAAGTACAAAGGTAGTGGTAGTAAGTATCATATCTAGTAATACAGTCAGGGAATTGTACCCCTCAGTTACAATTGGTCCTTCGAGCCGGAGGGTAATTAGTGTAATATTAATATAGTGTTATTAATATTGAAATGGCCTATGATGAACACTCCACGAAACGATCCTCCTAACCAACGCCCGCAGCGCGAACGACGGCTCCCTCAGTACTTAGAGGCTTACGCTGTCAGTCAACAACCTAGTCTTCTACTAACAGTAAACGCGGTAAAACTAGAAAGTAAAAGTATGTCTAACCCCAACGCCCAGACTACCCCGACCATAGAGGCCCCTACGGGCTCTAATGTAACTGACCAAGTTCACGGTGGGGACCAGTGGGAACCAGACATGACTTCACACCCCGCCAGTACTGAAGAAGTAGTCCCCGATGAGTCCCGGGAGGAATACAACGCTACCGAGAGAGAACTCGGCACGGAAGAAGACGGGGAGAGCACCGTGGAGATAGAGCTCCAAGGCTCCGCAAGGAGTACCCCGAGGGAAGGCTCCCCTATACAACCGCCTTCTCCCAGCGAGGCAGAGAGGACCCTACAGCAGGCCTTCCTCATCAGCCTGAACGCCGCTGCTGAACGCGACCGACTGCAGATCCAGCAGCGGAGCGAAGAAGAGCATATACGTCTAGAAATAAGACGCATTCAGAGAGAAGAGAATGTGGCCCGAGACCGAGCAGACAGCCAGCGAGCAGCTGCTGGTGCTCTACGGGACGCAGAGCGCGGCAGACAGCAAGCGCAACTAATAGAACAGCTGATCAGACGGACAACACCCTCTCCCTCCGCCAGAGGCTCCAGGAACTCGTCTAGACACACCTCCAGGGCGGCATCCCCTAGCCGAGTAAACAACCCTGAACTTGACCAACAGACGAGGTCTATACCCCCCACAGACCACCTCCCCCCACCGGTCCAAGCGAGACCTAGCAACCGGGAAGGAGCAGCATATCCTGTGGAGAGGCTAAACCAGAGACTACAAGCACTGGATGACCTAACTGAAGACGAAGAGGAAGAGGAGGAGAACCACGCCCGACGACAGCACAGTACTCTACCGGACCAGGAGGTCCGGTACAGCCCAGGCTATACTCTCGCGGAGCTGCGCTACAGACCCCCGACTCTATACCCGGGTGAGCACGACGCACGACCCGCACCGAGGAACAGCACCTGGACAAGCGGGCCATGGTACACTGCCGGTACCAGCCCATACCAAGGAGCGGGAGGAGACTCGCCTAGTAGGCCTCTCCCCCAACGCTCGCCGATGTATCCACAGTCAGCGTCATACATTGGCACGCCTATGGTACCCGACTTCACCCAAGAGAACCGGGCCCAGTATACAGAACTCCGTATGTGTCTGGAGACCATGTTGGTGGATGTATTGGATGAACGCCATAAATACGCCATCCTACTGAAGCACTTAAAGGTACCCTGCGCACATAATATAGCGCTCGCCTACGCGACTTCCACCACCCCATACACAGCAGCGCTGGTAGCATTGGACCAGAGGTATGGGCGCATATGGGATTACGTGATCCAGGAGATCCGACACATCGACCGCTTACCCCCAGCAATAGACAATCGAGCACTGGACGACCTGTCCATCAGAGTGCAGTCCCTGGTAGGGATGTTGGGAGCGCAGAGAGAGAAGGGGAGGCATGAACTTTACGCCAACTCAAATGTGGAAAGGATCTTGGAGAAGCTGCCGCCCGCTCGACAGGAGCGTTTTAGGCGGCAGAGAGACCACCGAGACCCGAATGGCCCCGAACCGAACCTCCTCGATCTAGCAGACTTCCTGGCGAGAGAAGTCAGCAGCCTACGGCTAGATACATTCGGACGGAGCACCCCTGGCTCCAGAGAAGGAACCAGACGACTAAATGATGGAAGAAGATCGGTGACTGTGATGCACCAATCGGAGTCAGTACCGAGCAGCAGGAGCCACAGTACCCCCTCCAGAACGGAGAAGTGGAAGATAGTGTGCCCCTACTGTGAGAAAGAACACTGGTTAGCGCAATGTGACTCCTTCCCCAAGCTGAACGCGGAGGAAGCAAGTCAATGGATAAAGTCCAACAAGCGCTGTTTTCGCTGTGCGCGCTCACACATGGCAGCCGAATGCCGCTTAAAGAAAAGGTGCACCAAGTGCGATGGAGCCCATCTGGACATACTTCACGACAGTAACAGACGGCGCCCTTCACCCGCACCATCCAGCAGCAAAGCGAGCGTCATGTACATCGATCCCGCCAGCAGCAGTGGAGCCCGAGTACTCCTAAAAGTAGTGCGTGTGACACTAAGCTACCAGAATAAAGTCCTGGACACTTACGCCGTCCTCGATGACGGGTCCGAGAAGACCCTTCTGCTCGCCTCCGCTGCGGCCCAGCTAGGGCTGCGGGGAAGCGAAACCCAAATGACAATTCGGACAATAAGACGAGATTTGAAGACGATAAAGGGCGAGAATGTCTCATTCTCTATCGCAGCAAGCGGCCAGCCTGAGCGACGGTACCAGATTACAGACGCTTTCACCAGCCAAGAAATAGGACTGTCGCGGTACACATACCCCGTCGCCAAGCTGATGGAGAAATATGCACATCTGCGCAAGTTACCGATCCCGCTCATAGACAATGCTATGCCGACCCTGTTGATAGGCTCCGACCATGCAGACCTCATTGTCCCGATAGACCGGGTTCATACCGGACCCCGAGGCTGTCCTGCAGCAGTCGAGACCCGTTTGGGATGGACTCTCCAAGGCCCGCTCGCCAAATCTCTCAACCGAAGTACAGCCACTAGATGTCTCCACTCCCGAGTCACAGAGGGAGAAACCGCACTCCTGCAACACGTAGAGCGGTTATGGACCATGGAACAAATGCCCTTTAAGAACGGAAAGAAAGACATTCGCTCTAAAGATGACATTTACGCCATTCACCTCCTCGAGACAGGGACCAAGAGAGTCCCGGTCAACGGCGTGTTGAGATACACCACGCCACTCCTGCGGCGAGAAGGAATGCCTACTTTCCACGCCAAGACAGACGCCACAGAACGGTACCTGCTGAACACGGAGCGGCGCTTAGCCAAGAACCCCGCCCAAGAGAGTGTATACCGCGCTGAGATTGAGAAGCTCATCACAGCGGGACACGTCACAAAGATGGACATTAAAGAGGCTGACCAGACCACTGAATCGTGGTACGTGCCTCACCACAAGGTCCATCACAACGGTAAAGACCGCATAGTATTTAACTGCAGCTACCAGATCGGATCCCAAAATCTGAATAAAGAGTTACTGCCCGGTCCCACACTCGGCCCCTCCCTACTCGGCGTTCTACTCCGCTTCCGCCAGGAAAAGGTGGCCATCAGCGGGGACATTAAAGGAATGTTCCTGCAGGTGAGATTAGTAGAGGAGGACAAGCCCCTGTTACGGTTCCTATGGAGAGAGAAGCCAGGAGATGAGCACCCAGCCATCTACCAATGGGAAGTCCTCCCCTTCGGAACGACGTGCAGCCCCTGCTGTGCTACATTTGTACTACAGAAACATGTAGCAGAGGACCCAGCAGCGGACGAAGAGGTCCGACACAGCGTAAAGAACAGCTTCTACGTAGACAACTGTCTACAAAGCCTTTCAACCCAGGAAGAAGCCGAGGCTCTCCTGATTAAACTCCGCGCCTCATTGATCAAAGGCGGCTTTGATCTCAGGCAGTGGGCCAGCAGCGATCCGCAAGTACTGCGCAGCCTCTCCCCCGAGGACAAGGCAGCCAGCAGCGAGACCTGGATGGCTACAATCCCGGGAGAAGCCCAGGAGATGACCCTGGGATTGGTGTGGCGATTCAAAACAGATTCGCTTCACTACAGACACAAGCCCCTGACTACGGAGCAGGGAAGGCCGGCGGCGGCGCCGACTACCAGACGGAGTGTGTACACAACACTCGCCTGACAATATGACCCGCTAGGATGTATTCTACCGTACACCACCAGGGTAAAAATGATTGTACGAGCATTGTGGGACAAGGACCAGGGCTGGGACGACCCCATTCCCGCACACCTTGCATCCACCTGGAGAGAGTGGGAGATGGAGCTCCACTCACTCCCAGGCGTTAATATGCGCCGAAGCTACTTCCCACCCACGGTGAGGCCAGAGACATGTAAAATGGACTTACACGTCTTCAGTGACGCCTCAGAGGTCGCATACGGATCAGTAGCCTACTTGCGGGCCCAAGAAAAGGGGGGAGAGATCTACACAGCATCTGTCCTCGCCCGCTCGAGAATAGCCCCACGCAAGCAACAATCTATCCCACGCCTCGAGCTCTGCGCAGCCCTAGCCGGAGCGCACCTAGCCACGCTCATCCAACGTGAGCTCACCATACCGGTGTCTAGAACATTCCTGTGGTCAGATTCCACGACAGTACTCGCCTGGATCAAATCGGACTCATGCAAGTACAAAGTCTTCGTGGGAGTCAGAGTCACCGAGATTCAAGACTTAACCGAAGAGTTAACCGGAGAAACAGAGTGGCGCTACGTTGATACAAAACAGAACCCAGCTGACGTCATCACCCGGGGAATGCCCCTAGATGACCTCACCCGTCACAATGCTTACAGTGACGGCCCCGCATTCCTAAGACTCCCGGAAGGACAGTGGCCCACGCCTATCCCGAGGGAAGCCAGTCAGGAGGAGACTGAGAATAAGAAGCCTGTGTTCTGTGGATTGAGCACTGTTATCTCCGCAGACCCCAACACACTCCTGATGGGGCGGCTAGATCCTGCATTACCCCAGACAATGAACGGCCGACGAATGTGGAGGTACAGCCAAGTATTAGCCGACAAGTTTTGGAGCAGTTTCCTACTGCACTACCTACCGTCTCTACAGACCCGCCAGAGGTGGGTAAAGGAGAGAGACAATTTGACGGAAGGAACAGTCGTCATGATTATTGATCAATCACTGCCCAGAGCTATGTGGCCGGCCGGCCGCGTAAGCAAAGTGATCACCGGTGCCGACGGCAAGGTCCGAGCAGCTGAAGTGCTTGTCCAGGGTCGCACTTACACCCGTCCCGTGGCGAGGCTCATAGAACTGCCCCGACTCCCAGACACAATCGATGATGACCATGACCCTATAACCCTATGACTTTGTGAAGTTGACTGACCCCTACAGCAAACCCTTATGTGTAAATAGACAACGCGATTAATCTGTCTCTGTTTAACTGATTAGGTCTGGGACCAATCAGGGGGTGGCTGTTGTGAAGGGCCAGATTAAACCGAATATATATATTTATTTATATATATATATTTAATTGTATTTGTATATTCTCTAATATTCCCTGATATCCCTTGTATATTCCTTGTACAATATGCATTGAATATCCATTCTAGCCTACTGAACATCCCATAATAGTCTCCATTCTACTATTGGTCGAGACCTTGGTGCCAGGCTGCCATACCCCCCAGACCCAGTTCAAACGTACCGCTCAACATGTACGAACAAGTCCTAGTTCCGCGTAGGAATCTGGCTACCGCACCACTAATGGGACTATTTGTTCATAGTGCGTATATATACTGCGCTACTAAAGTAGGACTTCCTTTTCAGTCCAGTTTCTTACCCTCCAATAGAGTCACAGACGTAAAGCCTCCCCGCGACGCCACGTGTGGGAGTAAGGCCAAGTTCGGCTTACCATCGGTATTGAGACATCGTGTATATTAATATTTGAATAGTCATATTTGACACTATATCGTCGAGTTGGACGTAGTCTATTAAGCTAATAATAGTCTGTTAATATATAGTGCTTCGTGCGGTGAGAATACTACCGTAGTCAGTACCCCATCGTTTCGGGCAGAGAACTGGCTGCTTATCCAGGGTGGTTGACCCCACGTGAAGCTGCACCCGAGGAGCCCCAGAGCCGACGAGCGAGTGGACCTGTATACCGGATTATTCTACCGACGACAGCCCGCCTTCCCCGGCACGGATTATGCTTTGTATACGTTGATTATTCCATGGATAAAGACCCCCGACACTGCCGTGTGTTGGAACCCCCCCCCTGGAGAGGACGCAAGGTGAGGAGACGCTCTGCAAGACGAGGTCGCTTCACGTCTCTCCTCCGTGGACCGGAGGACGCCGGCCCACAAAGAGTCCATCTGCTTTCATCTGTGGTCCAAGGATCGCCGGCGCATTGAACGGCACTACAGTGGGTTCACCTGGGATACCCTTGGCCGGATGAGGCAGCCGGATTCTACCCCCCCCCCTTCCTACTCCTGTCGGCTTACAAGCGACCGGATTAACCCCCCCTAGTGTATCCAGTCTATAATCATTAAAGTATCATTGCTGTTATTCCTTAAACTATTCCAGGTCGTATATGTACCACCTGCGCCTTCAGAGATTGGACATTCTCTATTGATATACCGACGAATACTCTTGCCATAAAAGTGCATACTAATTCCCATTCATAAATGTGATTGATTTGATTAAGTGCTTGCTCTACACACCATCGCTGTGTAGAAATAAAGACCTATTTCTAATTCGTACATTTGTGTTGGTTCCGTTTCATCTACGTGACAGTGTTCATCATAATATATTTATGCCGAGTACTGGGTGGCCGAATATTAAGTACAAAGGTAGTGGTAGTAAGTATCATATCTAGTAATACAGTCAGGGAATTGTACCCCTCAGTTACAATATGATTTAGTCTATTTTAAACCACATTAAACTACTCTATGCTTTAATCTACACTACATTAAACTACTCTATGCTTTAATCTATACCACAATAAACTACTATATGCTTTAGTCTACACCATAATAAACTACGCTATGCTTTAATCTACACCACACTGAACTACTGTATGCTTTAATCTACACCACATTAAACTACTCCATGCTTTGATCTACATTTTATTACTCTATACTTTAGTCTAATCTACACCACTCTAATCGTCTCAACTCAATACTACATTTGGATTACATATTGCAATATATTATGGATTATGGGTTGGGACCCAGAATGCAATGCAGGCTTGATTTTGGAGGGGCAAGAAGTCCCACATGGCCAGAGGAGACGTATTGTAGGACCCCTCCTTGCAGTGTTCCAATATTTACCATACTGATGTGCAAATTAGACCTACCATGATTTGTTGCTTGAATTGAGGTTATGAGAAAGACCAGTTTTGGCACAAAATATCTGTTCTATCTCAAGTTCAAGTTTCAAGTTCAAGTTTCTTTATTAGTTGTCATACAGAAGTACAGAATACTTTTATACAAAATGCTTCTTTCTGTTTCGCTCCATGCTATAAAGTGTGCTTAGGTGTACTAAAGTGGTTAAAGTGGGTGCTGCAGTGAGTTGTGTGTGTGTGTGTGTGTGTGTGTGTGTGTGTGTGTGTGTGTGTGTGTGTGTGTGTGTGTGTGTGTGTGTGTGTGTGTGTGTGTGTGTGTGTGTGTGTGTGTGTGTGTGTGTGTGTGTGCGTGCGTGCGTGTGTGTGTGTGTGTGCGTGTGTGGGTGTGTGTGTGTCTTAACACAGATGTGGGTGGCTGATATAAATACCCACACTTATATAGCTTATACTGCATACAGAAGAGGGTCAAACACACGTGACAGTATACTTATAGAACACAGGTGGAGGGGAAAGCATACACACACACACACACACACACACACACACACACACACACACACACACACACACACACACACACACACACACACACACACACACACACACACACACACGTAATTTTCTGCTGAATTTTCATCAAATGCGCTACCATGGAAACAGCTTTCTAGGAACCCAGAAGTAGACATCTTAATTTCAGAAGGGGCTGAAGTATAAAAGTGGATTTTTACAAAGTTATGCTGAGTTTCCTTGTTCGTCTTTCATACAAGATCCCTTGGGGGATTTCAGGGGACATGGCAGCACAGGGCAGGGGGAGGGGAGGTACAGGCAGGGTGATAGAAATGACAATAACAATATATGAGAATAATTTCGCTTTCACATATAGTTTTGGTGGACTCGGTGCGGTTCTGGGGGTGAAGTTGCAACATTGTTGCATTCTTCATTTGGTTCGCCTGCATTCACATAGAAATCTGTCAGCGCACCGAGACCTTCTGAACAATGTCACGCGGTCGAAAAGGGCGCTTGTCTATTGGACAGTGGAAATGTGTGTGTGGCTGCGATCCCGTGTGTGCGCGCGCGCGCGTGTGTGTGTGTGTCTGTGTGTGTCTGTGTCAGTGGCGGCCGCTGCCGCTGGTGCCTTGTGGGTCGCAGTTCACGTTAATAGGTCGAGTTGAAAATGTAATGCTCTGAGATGCTCTGGAGCAATCTCTCTCTGTCTCTCGGATCAATCAAATCAAATAATTAACACATGTATGTTGTCATTTTAAACAACTCACCATTCATTCATTATGCATCAGCAGCAGCTAAATTAATGTTATAGTTCACAACACAGCAGCGCGTTTTGAATCGCTAGCCTATTAATTATCGTCTCAGCAAGCACAGTCAATACTTTTTTCCGTAGCCGCATTTCGCGGAGACAGCTGTGTATAGCGAGAGAGAGAGCGAGAGAGAGAGAGAGAGAGAGAGAGAGAGAGACTCACTGTTTAGTTGAAACGTCCAGGGCAGGAGAGCTTGATAAACGTGTATAATCCACTGTTGATGTATTCCAGACCACTGTCCACTGTCTCCAGACTGCATCCGCCATATAGCTTGTTAGCCAAGTGTTAGCTTGTTAGCACAACACAAGTACATTCCTTTGTCCATTTCCGCTCGAACAGACTGCAAACTACCTGGCGTTCTATCGCCATGCTCTAAGACAAACTCTAACCTTAACCAACTTTGAAAGAGTGCCTAAGCTTAACAGTCTAAAGAACTTGCATTCACGGCACGCTCTAAGACAAACAGCTGCCTGCATCATTCTCACAACAACACAACTATCTCCACCAACGGACCAACCTAGGAATAACCTAGAATTGGAACATTAGAAATTGGATTCGGCCAATCAGAGATCGTCTCTGTGAAATTCTGCTACGGAAAAAAATACTGGCGTCGGCCAATCAGAGAGCGTCTCCGCGAAATGCAGCTACAGAAATTCTTGACGCTACTGGCTAGACCGCTTCAAATCGCGCCCGGATTCCAACATAATAGTCATATTTCAACGCACAATGCGTTATGCACTGATTGGCTGTGACGGATACAGCGATCAAACTGTGACGCGCACTCAGAGCGATATCGCGTCTAGCCCGGGCCGAGAAATACGAAAAAATAAAATAAAATAAAAAAAACGTGATGTCACTTCCTGCTCAGGAAAACGAGTGTTTTTTATTTGAGATAATAACGTTATATTGTGCATTGGAAATACAAACATACTTAAAATGAGTAAATATTATTCATTTTAAACATGTTTATATTATTTATAGGGCTATAAAACAAAAAACTAAAAAGTTTTATTTTCTTCTTCTCTGATTTAACAGCAGGTGGGTCGGCGCCCGTGCGCCCCTAGTGGCAGAGCCGCCACTGGTCTGTGTGTGGACTGCGGAGCACTCCAGATCAGCAGAGCCGAGTTTTGACATGGCATTGATCCATTGTTCTATTGAAGCACATTACCACCATCCTCTCGCTAAACAACTTGTAGACCACAGTGTTTTTATGAGTGCCCACAAGTACTGTAGCTGTTTTATTAATAATATAATAAGCCGCGCTCGGTAATAATAATAAGCCGCGTTTTTTCTTCCTTCTTCCCAAGATGCACAGATCTATAGATAGATAGATAGAGAGATTAGATGCTAGTGTGCTTGTTTTGCAGTGAGTGCTGCGAGCAGTGGTAATAATAATCACTTCCTATATTTGGTTCGCGTTTGGTCCGATGAAGCCGAACCGAGACCGACGTTTTCAGGCGGACCAGAGTTCGACTGTTTGGTCCGCGAACCGAGTTTGACGCGCATTCACACAGACCCGAAAAACCGGACTATCGAATTCTGGTCCGAAAGTCCGGACCAAACAGCCCCTGTGTGAAAGCGACCACATGTAATCATAAAAGATAAAGAACAAGATAATACAAAAAATATATAAAGCTGAGGTGAGAAATAATTATGTAGGCTACACTCTTATCAATGATAAGAACACAAAGCACGTATAACCAGCCGGTATCGTATAGAGATTATATCCTAAATGAATGTGAAAATATATATAGCCATTAGCCGACTAAGTCTACTCTGTGCAATGTGCAATACTCCATACTGAGTTTTAGTGTACCATGGTATAAACAGATTAAGCGGATTATCAATAAATATAAAATATGCTAGTAAATTAATGAGTGATGTGTGAGTCCTTGTGCAAGGTGTGCCAGAGTCCATGCAGAGTTCAGTAGTTAAGGTTCAAACAGGTCTAACAGTTCTCAAGTCCTTCAGCCGTTAGCTCTCCAGCCATTACTGCTATTTCCATCCCAGCGTCCCTCGCTGTTGTACAGATTGGGGGCGTTTTCTTCCTGACAGTGAAACAATAGCCTGCAAGGTCAATATAGCAAAAGGTGACTAGAGGTAACTACAGAGTGTTGACAATAAACAGTTATAAATTACCTCCCCTGCCAGACAGGTATCCCAACATCTGTGTTAGACAATCTGGAGTGTGGGTTGTTGTCTTTATATTGATGTATGCAGCAATCAGAGATAACTGTAATATTGTCTAAATGCGTAAAGAAGGCAGCTAAGAGCCCCTTGGGCAAAGTTGTTCTCTGCATTTGCCCCATCCTGACTATTTAAGAGCAGTGGGCAGCCACACAGTGCAGCACCCGGGGACCAGCTCCAGTTGTAATGCCAGTACTTTGGTCAAGGGCACTGGCAGGAGTGTATACTTATAGCATGCATGTCATTCACATGGTGTGGGAGGAAACCCACAGAAAACATGCAAACTGCACACAGAGCGGCCGCCTGCTGGGGTTTGAACCCAGGACCTTCTCGCCACGAGGCAGCAGTGCTGACCACCGTGGCGCATGGAGCTGGAAACAGTGCCGATTAGACAAGTGCACAGGGCCGGTGTCTGTGTTCACTCTCTTTCCTTCTCCCCTGCCCACATGAGTTTACACCCACAGCAATTAGTGGCAGTTGCATAAGATGTGATGGAGAAAAAAAAGATAAAGAGAAGGAGAGAATGTGGAAAGAGAATGAGAGGGAGAAATATAGACAGACAGAAAGAGAGAGAAGATTTGATAGCAATACAACAGCAACAAGAGTCCAGGCCAACTGACGACTTGACGTGACTTAGCTGTTTGTTCAACTCAAATGTAAATTCTGCCAGAAACTTTACCTGATCTTTGTTTTTTTTTTTTATCCATTTTTTCTCCCATTTTCTATTTTTCTCCCATCCCAATTTCGTATCGTCCAATTCTACCCTCCCCTATCTCGAACGCTGTTTCATGCCTCCCACAAGCCGGCTGTAATGTGGACGTGTAAGCCATACATTGCACGAGTCCCCTCCGATACTCGAGGTGGCAGCCATCGCATCTTTTCACCTGCACAGCGCGATCTTTCAGCGTCAGGGGTCTGCGCTTACTTTACCTGATCTTTGGAGATACTTTTGGGAGTGTGTTTACTGTTTTCCACAGCAGTTGGATCCTTAGCCTGCTTTTGAAGTCCTCGTCTTATCGAACTGAGCTGTTAAAGCAACGATGGAACCACATTGGTCTTCAAGTTCAAACCTTTATTTAAACTAGAAAGGCAACTGAGGTTTCCCTCATTTACAGTCGCGTCGAGTGTAAATACAGAAATAGTGTACAAAAGAAAAAGCATATACAATCACACAGCATATCAAATCATAACAATAAGATAACAAGACGAGGCAAAAAGCAAGGATAACAAATCAATTAAAACATGTACAACTTGATTGACAAGGAGATCAAGGATTACAATTTTGCAGCAGAGTGGATAATCTCAAGCTTTAAGGACTGTTGGAGTTAATTCTATGAGTTAGAGGGCATCATAGCTAAATGCAGATTGACCCTGTTCCGAGCAAACTCAGGGGACCTTAAGAACCAGCCAGTCACTAGAACAGGTTCCATAGGTTCCAAAATTCCATTCCAATAATGATGTAGTATAAGGACAGTGTTTCCCCTACCATTGGACGGCCCGCCCGTCAACGGGACGCCCCGGCCCTCCAGAAAAAACTATAATAATAAAAAAAAATTATAATAATTTCTTTTTGTTTAATATTTTTTTTATTAAAGTTTGCTTTAATCACAGTAACGTTGGCGAGCTAGCTAAATTATACATACATCGGTTTTCATATAAATCAATTTTCTTAAAACGGTGGTGCGGCACGGTCTACGGAGATGCAGAAAAAAGCTACCAAATCCATTCCGAGACAACTCCGAGACTGACTAGCATCGCGCGTAACAAGTCTCAGGGCTAGATCCACAAAGAATGGATTGCATGGTGATAATTGCACCCTTACTTACAATTCATTATGAATTGAAAATGGGGGACCCTGATTTAAACAAGACGAAAGTCTTTCTCTGGTCTGCATCCCCTTAACAATTGTGTGTATTGAGCCGTACTGTATTGTACCCATTCTGCAATCTGTTAATACAATTTTCATTCAATCAATCACCTTGTTAATATTTATTTACCTAATTTATGTGCAATCGTTTCATTTCAGCTCAGTGTAGAGAAATGTACCGATACTAACAACCGCCTTACTGTGCGCGTCTATGATGACACTGTTGACACCACGTATCCGTGACACGCGCGCCCCGCGAAAACACTCGTCGTTTTGGGGGCCTACCACCCCCCCTGAAAAAAGTCCTAGGGGGAACAGTGAAGGAGGTAGCTCACCAATAAGGGCCTTAGAAATGAACAAATACCAATGTCTGTTGCGCCGCTCCTTCAGAGAGGACCAACCAACCTTCTCATAAAGGACACAAACAAGACAGACAAGACAGACCTTCATTTCAACCACCTTTTTGGGCCGTTGTTTGGACGGCCTGGCCCAACGGCCACTAGACGGATAATGGACATCAAAATGTTTGCTGGGTATATATCTTGGAAAGCAAGGTACATGACAGCTCACTAGTATGAGGCTATCATACAACAGTGGTTTCCTCTGGGTTGCCCTAAAGGCAGCAGTGTACTTAGGCAGTCTTCCCCAAAATACAAACACAGCCAAACACATTGCCACACAGATTCTCCATGTGGCTCCACACCAGTCAAAAGCCAATGTTCCGCGCAAACTCAGGGGACCTTAAGGACCTTAAGGTGTCCAAAGCCAATGTGGACCTTTGTATTCTCTGCATATTAGTCCATGGGCCAGACCAGATATCGGTGCCACTCAGGGTGAATAAACTTACATATAATTTTTTCAAATATCTATGTCTGTAGATGATATTTTTGTAGGATAGCCCTTCCAGAGTGGTAGCTTTATCATAATTATCAAGTCATGAAGTATACCCACCCCCTCCGGAAATCGCATTACAGATGCTAGTGTATATCCTGCTTTAGACTCACGTAGAGGACATCTGTCAATGTTTCACAATATTGTGTTTGGTATCATTTTAAAGGGGACTATGTAATCTTTCATTTAAGCTAAGATGTGAATCTTTCTGACCAATATAGAGGTCATTGGAACTATTTGAACAGTCAACAACACACATTTGTACATGATTTTCGCCTAAATGATATACTATCTTTTAGCCTTGTGTCATCTAGGAGCAACAGAGACACACAATACAAAATCTACAACACTCTCAGGACCATAAGGATTCAGGAAATTTATAATATGCCTATACTATTTCATTGTTACAGGTCATTGTGAGCCTTAAATTAGAAGAGTAGTATTAGGCTCCTATTAAACTATACAGAACAGCCACTATAGTCTAGAATGAAAACATAGGTCCACCTGCATAGGGTGGATTTCTTTTCCACCACCTGTTTTTTATTAATCCTTGAAGTGTCTATTTTAAGATTCTGACAGGTAACAGGTTGGAATAATGTCCCATGGGGTTTATTTTTCCTTTATTACACCTATCCTGAACCGAAACCTGGAAAATAAGAAAAAGAAAACAGCATAACTTTTGAAGTTAACAACATATGGAGACAAATTAAAACATTTTCCCAAACAAGTTTGACCCAAGGAATTCAGTACAATTGTTATTTTTAAGATTCAAACACATCTTGATTGAATTTCAGGACAGAAAAAGCAAAAAACGCTGAAAAAACGTATATCACATCTATATTTTCCCTTTTGACTGAAATGTAGTGCATTGGACAATATTGATTTAGGTTAATATTGGAAATACTATTGTAATAAAGATTGTCTCCATGCTGTTATGCCCTAAATATTATAGTTTTGCATAAACAATTATATAGAGACAAATTAACACATTTTCCCATGCGATTTTGATCAGTGATTTATTTATTGTTAAGGTCCAAACTATATGTTTTCATATGCACTGGATATCATGGACTGGATATCTTCTTTGTTGACACAACATTCAAGTAATTTTTTCTATTTGTATTTTGTACCCTAAACTACTAATCATCATCATCACTAAAACTATTGTCAAAGTATATCTCTTCGATCACCATCTCTTCCTCCGCCTCATCAGACTCGTACTCTCCATCCTCCTCATCCATGTTATTTTTTGCGTAATCTGCCTCCTTATCAAGAGCTTCTTGCTCTTCTGACTCCACTTTCTGGGCCAGTACCTCAACAAGACAAGGACAGAGGATGGGTCCAACCGTCTAGACAGGTTCTAACACCTCCTCATCCATTGTTTTTCCCAGTCCATACTTTGATCATAGGCTTTGGGCCTCTTGAATATTGGCTGTTCTGCTCTTTTGTAGCAGGCGACTATGAAGTTTGCTCGCTGTACATGTGAGATGAGACAGACCTTGGGGGGAGGCAGGCGTTCAATGTCTACTTTGGAGTTTGCATCCAAGACTTTATCAGCACCCATCATTTTCTGCAGCATCTTGGCTCACACAGCATCAACTGACTTCATCCAACCATGGCCATCCATAATGCATGTGAAGGACTCCATCTCCTGTTGGAACTCATCTGTTACCAGCAACAATGCGCCAAGCTGACTAAAAGCCTTCTGGAATCTAGGGTTCTTCTGCAGATTATTCAACGGATTCACCTGTCTCTTTCCTTTAAAAGCGCTCGCACAGTCATCCCTAGAAAAGTCATAGTATCCCAGCAGAGTGCTGCAGTACTCTGAGTCCAGAGACTCAGCCAGTTCAGACACATGTATTAGCTTGCAGTGCCAAGGTGCCAGTGCCGTGGTCCAGGTATCTGGAGAAGTTGGTCATGCTGACAAGTGACATGGTAGATGAGGATCATCATCAGTACTGTATATAGAGGTTGGTCATACTGGCATGGTAGAGGAGGATCAGCAGTATATGGAGAGGTTGGTCATGCTGACATGGTAGAGCAGGATCATCAGTATATGGAGAGGTTGGTCATGCTGGTAGAGGAGGATCATCAGTATATGGAGAGGTTGGTCATGCTGGTAGAGTAGGATCATCAGTATATGGAGAGGTTGGTCATGTAACTGTTGACATGGTAAGAGGAGGATCATCAGTATATAGAGGTTGGTCATGCTGACATGGTAGAGGATCAGCAGTATATGGAGAGGTTGGTCATGCTGGTAGAGGAGGATCATCAGTGTATGGAGAGGTTGGTCATGCTGACATGGTAGAGGAGGATCATCAGTATATAGAGAGGTTGGGCATGCTGGTAGAGGAGGATCATCAGTATATAGTAGAGAGGTTGGTCATGCTGACATGGTAGTTGACTCGCTGTACATGTGGGATGAGACAGACCTTGGGAGGAGGCAGGTGTTCAAGGTCTACTTTGGATCTGGATATGCCCATCAACCTCCAAGAACTCATGCATTACCCCCTCTCGCCTCATGCACCTGGCTCTCCCGATGGCTTTTTGCCAAGACAAACAATGATGATCCTCCTCTACCAGCATGACCAACCTCTATATACTGATGATCCTCCTCTACCATGTCAGCATGACCAACCTCTATATACTGATGATCCTCATCTACCATGTCAGCATGACCAACCTCTCCATATACTGATGATCCTCCTCTACCATGTCAGCATGACCAACCTCTATATGATGATCCTCCTCTACCATATCAGCATGACCAACCTCTCCACATACTGATGATCCTCCTCTACCAGCATGACCAACCTCTCTATATACTGATGATCCTCCTCTACCAGCATGACCAACCTCTCTATATACTGATGATCCTCCTCTACCATATCAGCATGACCAACCTCTCCACATACTGATGATCCTCCTCTACCAGCATGACCAACCTCTCTATATACTGATGATCCTCCTCTACCATGTCAGCATGATTAACCTCTATATACTGATGATCCTCCTCTACCATGTCAGCATGACCAACCTCTCCATATACTGATGATCCTTCTCTACCAGCATGACCAACCTCTATATAACGATGATCCTCCTCTACCATGTCAGCATGACCAACCTCTCTATATACTGATGATCCTCCTCTACCATGTCAGCATGACCAACCTCTCCAGATACCTGGACCATGGCACTGGCACCTTGGCACTGCAAGCTAATACATGTGTCCGAACTGGCTGAGTCTCTGGACTCAGAGTACTGCAGCACTCTGCTGGGACACTATGACTTTTCTGGGGATGACTGTGCCAGCGCTTTCAAAGGAAAGAGACAGGTGAATCCGTTGAATAATCTGCAGAAGAACCCTAGATTCCAGAAGGCTTTTAGTCAGCTTGGCGCATTGTCGCTGGTAACAGATGAGCTGCAACAGGAGATGGAGTCCTTCACATGCATTATGGATGGCCATGGTCGGATGAAGTCAGTTGATGCTGTGTGAGCCAAGATGCTGCAGAAAATGATGGGTGCTGATAAAGTCCTGGATGCAAACTCCAAAGTAGACATTGAACGCCTGCCTCCCCCCAAGGTCTGTCTCATCCAACATGTACAGCGAGCCAACTTCATAGTCGCCTGCTACAAAAGAGCAGAACAGCCAATATTCAAGATGCCCAAAGCCTATGATCAAAGTATGGACTGGGAAAAACAATGGATGAGGAGGTGATAGAACCTGTCTGGATGGTTGGACCCATCCTCCGTCCTTCTCTTGTTGAGGTACTGGCCCAGAAAGTGGATTCAGAAGAGCAAGAAGCTCTTGATAAGGAGGCAGATTACACAAAAAATTACATGGATGAGGCGGAGGAAGAGATGGCGATCGAAGAGATAGACTTTGACAATTGTTTTAGTGATGATGATGATTAGTAGTTTAGGGTACAAAATACAAATAGAAAAAAAGACTTGAATGTTGTGTCAACAAAGAAGATATCCAGTCCATGATATCCAGTGCATATGAAAACATATAGGTTGAACCTTAACAATAAATACATCACTGATCAAAATCGCATGGGAAAATGTGTTAATTTTTCTCTATATAATTGTTTATGCAAAACTATAATATTTAGGGCATAACAGCATGGAGACTATCTTTATTACAATATTATTTCCAATATTAACCTAAATCGATCTCGTCCAATGCACTACATTTCAGTAAAAAGGGAAAATAGAGATGTGAGATGTTTTTTCAGCATATTTTTTTCCTTTTTCTGTCCTGAATTTTAATCAAGATGTGTTTGTGTTATGGTTTGTAACGCGATTGCAATTGCACGACACAGACAGGTAATCAGAGTTAGCCAAAACAAGGGCATGATTTATTATATACAAAAAAGCGACATTCGGCCTTTAAGGGGGGGAAAACACCAAAGTCCATGAACACAAAAAACGTGGCACTGTGCCTTTAAGGGGCGCACAGGCAGGAATCCTCTAGCACACAGGCAAAGAGGTACACGGGAAATCTTCCAGAAACACGGGCAAAAATACACAGGACTCTTCATTGAACACGGGCATCCTCCCGACCAGAATGCTGCCGACGGGCAGCGCAGCAACCAGGGGGTCCAAGGGGAATGGGGTGAGAACACGGGCATCCTCCCATGGAGTAATAGAGAGCGATGGCGAGCCTCACTCCAGGAACGGGTCCATGTAGAGGGAGTTGGGAAGTAGCCGGCAGGACATCTGGAGTGGGAACACTGGGATCCTCCCGTGGAGTAATAGAGAGCGAAGACGGTGTCCCACTCCAGGAAACGGCGACAGGTGGTGATGTACAGGGGTGGCACGACGTCTCACGCCGGAGACGCGGCAGTAGATGGTAGTAACAAGAACGACCCGACCAAGAGTGGAGGGGATTCTGCAATACAAGTACTCTCCCGAGCTGATTGCAAACTCCTCTCAGGTGCGTGAAGCAGAGAAACGGCACGCTCCCTCGTTGGGCTGCATGTAGAGTTCCTCCAGCCCTCACAGTACCCCCCCCCCTCCACGGGAGCCACCCGGCGACAGCCAGGCCCGCAGGGGGGGGGGGGGAATTCAGAGAGGCACCAGGGAAACTGACCTTGCTAGCTGAAGGGGCAGTCCTAGCAGAGGGGCACAGGGTAGCTACACACAAAGTGGAGGCCATGCTAGCTGGGGAAGCTACACATAAAGTGGGCTAGCGGAGGGAACAGGGTTAGCTGCCAGGGCATAGCTAGCTACAGGGCCTATGCTAGCTGTAAGGCTACATCAACATAGAGGCTGTGCAAGCTGCTGGAGCTAAGCTAGCAGACTGCTGAACTAGCTGAGGAAGCCGGTTAGCTGCAGGGGCTTAGCTAGCTACAGGGCCTATGCTAGCTGTAAGGCTACATCAACATAGAGGCTGTGCTAGCTGGTTAGCTGCAGGAGCTAAGCTAGCAGATGGCTGGACTAGCAGAGGAGAACAAGCTAGCTGAAAAGACAGTCCTAGCTGAGGGGAGGCTACACATGGGGTTAGCTTGCAGGGGCTGTCTCACATACACTGTCTGTGCCGGCTGGGGTCGTCGACGGGTCGGATCTTACTGTTATGGTTTGTAATGCGACCCCAATTGCACGACACAGACAGGTAATCAGAGTTAGCCAAAACAAGGCCATGATTTATTATATACAAAAAAGCGGCACTCTGCCTTTAAGGGGGAAAAAACACCAAAGTCCATGAACACAAAAAACGCGGCACTGTGCCTTTAAGGGGCGCACAGGCAGGAATCCTCTAGCACACAGACAAAGAGGTACACGGGAAATCTTCCAGAAACACGGGCAAAAATACACAGGACTCTTCATTGAACACGGGCATCCTCCCGACCAGAATGCTGCCGACGGGCAGCGCAGCAACCAGGGGGTCCAAGGGGAATGGGGTGAGAACACGGGCATCCTCCCGTGGAGTAATAGAGAGCGATGGCGAGCCTCACCCCAGGAACCGGTCCATGTAGAGGGAGTTGGGAAGTAGCCGGCAGGACATCTGGAGTGGGAACACTGGGATCCTCCCGTGGAGTAATAGAGAGCGAAGACGGTGTCCCACTCCAGGAAACGGCGACAGGTGGTGATGTACAGGGGTGGCACGACGTCTCACGCCGGAGACGCGGCAGTAGATGGTAGTAACAAGAACGACCCGACCAGGAGTGGAGGGGAGTCTGCAATACAAGTACTCTCCCGAGCTGATTGCAAACTCCTCTCAGGTGTGTGAAGCAGAGAAACGGCACGCCCCCTCGTTGGGCTGCATGCAGAGTTCCTCCAGCCCTCACAGTTTGAATCTTAAAAATAACAATTGTACTGAATTCCTTGGGTCAAACTTGTTTGGGAAAATATTTAAATTTGTCTCTATATGTTGTTAACTTCAAAAGTGATGCTGTTTTCTTTTTCTTATTTTTCAGGTGTTGGTTCAGGATAGGTGTAATAAAGGGTTAAAAAATAAACCCCATGGGACATTATTCCAACCTGTTACCTGTCAGAATCTTAAAATAGACACTTCAAGGATTAATAAAAAAAAACATGTGGTGAAAAAAATCCACCCTATGCAGGTGGACCTACTGTATGTTTCCATCTAGACTATATTGGCTGTTCTGTATTAGTTTAATAGGAGCCTAATACTGCTTTTCTAATTGAAGGCTCACAATGACCTGTAACAATGAAATAGTATAGGCATATTATACATTTCCTGAATCCTTATGGTCCTGAGAGTGTTGTAGATATTGTATTTTGTGTCTCTGTTGCTCCTAGATGACACAAGGCTAAAAGATAATATATCATTTAGGCGAAAATCGTGTAGAAATGTGTGTTGTTGACTGTTCAAAGAGCTCCAGTGACCTCTATACTGGTCAGAAAGATTCAAATCTTAGCTTGAATGAAAGATTACATAGTCCCCTTTAAAATGATACCAAACACAATATTGTGAAACATTGACAGATGTCCTCTACGTGAGTCTAAAGCAGGATATGCTCCAGCATCTGAAATGCAATTTCTTGAGGGGGTAGGTATACTTCATGACTTGATA
>NW_028174310.1:0-29983 GCF_963971535.1 Notolepis coatsorum | reverse complement strand
GACTGAGACTGAGACTCAGACTCGGACTAGGGTAATGGGGACTCGACTCGGACTCGACTCGGGCTCTTCTTTGGTGAATCGGACTCAAACACTGGGGACTCAAGACTCGACTCGGACTCGAGATTTAGTGACTCGGCTACAACACTGCTCCGATCCAATATTTATATTTTCCAAGACAATACAGACGCACAGATCAATGTAGGTATGATATGGTCAAGTCCCTAGTTTCTATTGTGACTCAATACAGTATTTCTGTAGTAATTAGTGGATGTGAAAGAAAAAAAACACAGGAATAGAATACCTTTACTATATCAGCTATTGTCCATTAAGCATAACTGGTTCCATGTTCCTGGCAGCCACCCTGCATGTTGTATTCACCATGATGAGCAGATCTGAGATCAGCCATGATTACAGAGGTCTTTATATAGCACAAATAAATTTGATTTATGTTACAGCCTGGCTCCCTAGCTGGCAGCCACCCTGCATCTGTATAAACTTATAGACCAAACAATTAGTTCCTTGTTGCTAAGCAAAGAGACCCGTTTCTATATGGCTGCTCAAGGAGTGTATCTTGTCCAATCAGTCTTGTTTGGAACTAAATGTTGTATAATCAAAAGCACTGACTGAGTTTAAGTGACAGGGATTAAAATGGCCCATTTGAATTCTCAGAGGGAAAGTTTTCCCCCTGGGGAACATATTTGACTGGAGACGATATTTGGTGATTTGGTGTGTGTGTGTGTGTGTGTGTGTGTGTGTGTGTGTGTGTGTGTGTGTGTGTGTGTGTGTGTGTGTGTGTGTGTGTGTGTGTGTGTGTGTGTGTGTGTGTGTGTGTGTGTGTGTGTGTGTGTGTGTGTGTGTGTGTGCGTATTAAAGTGTGTGTGTGTGCGTGTGTGTGTGTGTGTGTGGTAGCTCCCCAGCCCCAGTGGACTAGAGGCTACAGACTATAGACAATTCAAGTGGGCATGTACACTCTTAAAAAAAAATGTATTTTTACGGGACTTTCAATGTATTATTTTACAGATTACTTTTGTTTTTCTACTTTAAGTGTAAATCCCATAAAAATACAGGAAATTCCATAAAAATACAGTAAATAACCTTTAATACAAATATTAACCATTAAATAAAGGTTGTAATCTGTAGATTGATTTAATAAGAAATTATCTTTTTTTTACAGGATTATTCCATTGCTTAATTGTCTTGAATGTTAAATTACATGTAAAACACCTAGAATATACATCATTTTACTGTATGTGAAAATAAGGCAACTTTCTGTTTTTTTGCTGTTAAACTTTAAATGTAATGTTAAATAATGTTAAAAAAGAGAATAATATAATTAAAAAACAGTAAAAACCTTCAGTTATTCTACAGGTAATTCTTTTTAAATACATGTATTTGCTTAATTGTGTTGAATGTTAAATTACATTGAATTGTATGTAAAAACACATAAGATACTCATCATTTTACTGAATGTGAAAATAAGGCAACTTTCAGTATTTAAAAAAAATACGATCAAACTCCTTCAATAAAGTGACAGAACTTAAAGTTCAGCAGTGAAACACTGTTATTTCACAGGTTTTTCCTACATTTATGATGAAACACCTTCAATTAAGTGACATAACTTAAGTTCAGCAGTGAAACACTGTTATTTTACAGGTTTCCCCATAATTATTACAATCAAACTCCTTCAATTAAGTGACAGAACTTCGTTCAGCAGTGAAACGCTGTTATTTGGCAGGTTTTTCCTACATTTATGATGAAACACCTTCAATTAAGTGACATAACTAAAAGTTCAGCAGTGAAATACTGTCATTTGACAGTATTTTCCTAAATTATTACGATCAAACTCCTTCAATTAAGTGACAGAACTTAAAGTTCAGCAGTGAAACACTGTTATTTCACAGGTTTTTCCTACATTTACGATGAAACACCTTCAATTAAGTGACATAACTTAAGTTCAGCAGTGAAACACTGTTATTTTACAGGTTTCCCCATAATTATTACAATCAAACTCCTTCAATTAAGTGACAGAACTTCGTTCAGCAGTGAAACGCTGTTATTTGGCAGGTTTTTCCTACATTTATGATGAAACACCTTCAATTAAGTGACATAACTAAACGTACAGCAGTGAAATACTGTCATTTGACAGTATTTTCCTAAATTATTACGATCAAACTCCTTCAATTAAGTGACAGAACTTAAAGTTCAGCAGTGAAACACTGTTATTTCACAGGTTTTTCCTACATTTACGATGAAACACCTTCAATTAAGTGACATAACTTAAGTTCAGCAGTGAAACACTGTTATTCTACAGGTTTTTCCAAAATGATTACAATCAAACTCCTTCAATTAAGTGACAGAACTTCGTTCAGCAGTGAAACGCTGTTATTTGGCAGGTTTTTCCTACATTTATGATGAAACACCTTCAATTAAGTGACATAACTAAAAGTTCAGCAGTGAAATACTGTCATTTGACAGTATTTTCCTAAATTATTACGATCAAACACCTTCAATTAAGTGACATAACTTAAGTTCAGCAGTGAAACACTGTTATTTTACAGGTTTCCCCATAATTATTACAATCAAACTCATTCAATTAAGTGACAGAACTTCGTTCAGCAGTGAAACACTGTTATTCTACAGGTTTTTCCAAAATGATTACAATCAAACTCCTTCAATTAAGTGACAGAACTTAAAGTTCAGCAGTGAAACACTGTTATTTCACAGGTTTTTCCTACATTTACGATGAAACACCTTCAATTAAGTGACATAACTTAAGTTCAGCAGTGAAACACTGTTATTTTACAGGTTTCCCCATAATTATTACAATCAAACTCCTTCAATTAAGTGACAGAACTTCGTTCAGCAGTGAAACGCTGTTATTTGGCAGGTTTTTCCTACATTTATGATGAAACACCTTCAATTAAGTGACATAACTAAAAGTTCAGCAGTGAAATACTGTCATTTGACAGTATTTTCCTAAATTATTACGATCAAACACCTTCAATTAAGTGACATAACTTAAGTTCAGCAGTGAAACACTGTTATTTTACAGGTTTCCCCATAATTATTACAATCAAACTCATTCAATTAAGTGACAGAACTTCGTTCAGCAGTGAAACACTGTTATTCTACAGGTTTTTCCAAAATGATTACAATCAAACTCCTTCAATTAAGTGACAGAACTTAAAGTTCAGCAGTGAAACACTGTTATTTCACAGGTTTTTCCTACATTTACGATGAAACACCTTCAATTAAGTGACATAACTTAAGTTCAGCAGTGAAACACTGTTACTTTACAGGTTTCCCCATAATTATTACAATCAAACTCCTTCAATTAAGTGACATAACTTCGTTCAGCAGTGAAACACTGTTATTCTACAGGTTTTTCCAAAATGATTACAATCAAACTCCTTCAATTAAGTGACAGAACACAAAGTTCAGCAGTGAATTTTTTTTTACAGATATTTGCTATATATTCTCTGTATTTTTACAGCCCAACTGCTGTATACAAATTCAAATTACCTATTATTTGAAATCCCTTTAAAAGTATCTGGACAAGACATTTTTCTTTTTTAAATGTCAATGCACATTAGGGAAAATGAATGATGTTCAAATAAAAGCCCAAGTTCTAATCTATCGGTTTTCATTTCATGTTTCAATCTGCTCCAGAGGCTGATATAAAAGGTTTTATTAACTGACAATTCTGAAAATCTTTCCAAAAAACCCTAATTGCATAGGTTTTAATAGGAGTTTTTAGCAGGCGTTTTATGTCTAAATGGGTTAAGTATTCATTTTGCATGGTCTCAGCTGCACTCCAGTTCAACAACCCACAAGCAAGCACTCTTCTCAGTATATTTGGAGTACATACAGTTGATATATACAGTTGATATACCTTGTAAAAGTCAGTACAGTTAATGTGTCAAAAGTAGAAATAAGCATTTAAAAGCTCTATTCTCCAATGTGGATGATAATCTGCCAATGGTGAAAAGGAAACGACTATATCTAGCATACTATTGTATAGTGCTGAGAGATGAGTCGGCGGTGGTGTCTCGAAGGAGAGCGGTATTTATTAGCACAACATTTTATATGGAAATCACAACATTTATATGGAATGTCACTGTAAACCAGTGTTCATTTTGGCAGCTATTTTCATTTTAGTTTTAGTCTTAGTAATGTGTCAAGTGCTCCTTTTTCGTTTATCATATTTAGTCATTTTCATTTATTTTTTTCGTTTAGTCAGTTTTAGTCAACAAAAATGTCTGAGCATTTTAGTAAACGGATGACATTTTTGTCTATTTTTAGTCAATGGAAAAAAACTTGGCAGAAGTCAGAAATAGTCAACATGGAACATATTCTGATTTAAATTGCGTATTTATTTTTTAACCTATAGGGGAATCTGAGTCGGCGGCACAAGTAATAAACAGGAAGGGTGCAGCACTCACTGTCGATCTGTGAATGGAGAAATAACTTAATAAGACAGTCACATTATGGCCCTGTCCACACGAGAGTTTGGATTTAATATGACCGAAGTTTGAAAAAATAAAACTCCGTCCACACGGTGAACACAGGTGGACAACCGTGTATAACTGCGTACTCACGGGCAGAGCTGGAACCCAGCAACCGATACATTTAGTACAATGTAATACAATGCCAAAGCAGTAGGCGGCGATGTTGTTCAGACATGAAGGCCATTTCAACCAATCAGAAAAGACTGAACGCTCACTAAACTTCCTGTTGGGTCGCGATCTGCCATTAATTTACTGAAGAAGAAGAAGTAAACTTCCTGTTTAGAAGCACAGCTGGACCCTATTGATCATTTTGCCAACGGAACATATATTTTCAGCAAAGAAAGAAACTGCAATAAACAAACGGATACATTCACTGTGTTCTGCCTCTCATTTTGTTGATGAAACAAAACCATCAGCAACACAATTTACCACCAAGAGCGGATAGTTTAGTCTCACAAAAAAGATCTCCGGTGTTGTTAGCTACATGCTAATGTCAATGGCATTCTCTATGTATAGTATATAGCTTAAATGCTAACGTAATAATGTAACGTTAACGCTAGTATAATGAATGGATGCAAACGTTATTTAACACATTGCAGAATGGGTACAATACAATACGGCTCAATACAAACAATTGTTAAGGGGATGCAGTCTGGACTGGGTTCCTTATAACAATAACTTGACAACACATGAGTTTAGTTTAGCTGCAGCTACATGTTTACTCTGAGCGTCAACAGACATCAGTCGATCACAACACTCTTCAACACAGACGATACGTTTTTAACAAAAGTTTGTTACAATCATTTTCATATAACGCTACTTGGGACAGCTCTGCTGTAAACACTGGTGTAGTTGGCTCTGCTCTAATCTCTCTACCCCGCGGTCTGCCGTGAACATGGGGAATAATTGCGACAGCTCTGCTGTAAACACTGGGAATAACCCCGGTTGCTATGCCCACACGCAACTGCAAAACCGCACAACTCCACCCTGGCCACCGGTTTCAAAGACCGCGGTTGCAGTGTAGCAAATCCCCGGTTGTGTGTGGCCGAACAGTGCAACTGCGCACATACAATCACGGTTACATTAAACCCAGCGTTCGTGTGGACGGGGCCTATGTCTGGCCTTGCTCACCTGGCAGCGATTTATTTGAAAATATTAAATAACAGTAACAGCAGCCAGTGTAACAGTGTCAACAACACTAACAGGATACTGTGTTTTGTAAACAAACAAACACAGTAGTTGAACTTGAGTAGATAATAGTACAGTACAATAGTGTATAGTACACACAGTAGCAATCTGATTGCAATCTGCTTGCATAAACATAAAATGATAAATCACATTTTGAGGTTGTTGTGTAAAGTGCCACATGGTGATGGAAGGTCTGGTTAGGGGTTAGATTTAGAGGTGGTCTAGGTTTGGTTAGGGGTTAGAGTTAGAGATGGTCTAGAGGTCTGGTTATGCCTCTATTAACCAGACCTAGACCACCTCTGACTCTAACCCCTAACCAGACCAAGACCACCTCTCTGACTCTAACCCCTAACCAGACCTAGACCACCTAGGCTCTTACTCTAACCCCCAAGTTAAGTTTGGTGATGGTCATTGGTCAGTGCTGGGCTGCTGCTGGCAGCGGTTTATTCTATAACAACATGATACTGTAAACTAAACACAGTAGTACTAGTAGTACACACTGATTGCAATCTGCTTGCATAAAAATATACATTCTGAGGTCAGTGTACTGTTAAAGTGCCACATGGAAGAGGTCTGGTTAGTGGTTAGAGTTAGAGGTGGTCTAGGTCTGGTTAGGGGTTAGAGTTAGAGGTGGTCTAGGTCTGGTTATGGCCTCTATTAACCAGACCTAGACCACCTCTGACTCTAACCCCTAACCAGACCTAGACCACCTCTAACTCTAACCCCTAAGTTACGGTTGGTGATGGTCAGTGCTGTATTCTATAACAGTGTAAACGTCCGTGCGGAACCAAAGTGCTCAACCATAATATACTATAATGTGTATATGTACTGTATATCACTTTATATACATGCCAACACTAATTTATTAATCATATTGTAAATAAGCTGTGTATACCAACTATGGGGTGCTCTTTGCCATGTGTGTATGGATATATATATATATATATATATATATATATATATATATATATATATATATATATATATATATATATATATATATATATATATATATATATATATATATATATACATACACACACATACATATCCATGGCAAAGAGCACCCCAGTTGGTGTACAGCTTATTATTTATAATATGATACAGTATTTATGGGATAAATATATATGCGTGTGTGTATATGTGTATGTATACAGTATATACAGAACAATGCTATAAACATCATGTATGAATATGTATCATGTATGAATATGTGCAGGTATATATGTGTATAAAAAATGGGAGTCTTCAGGCGTAGGCCCGGCAAGCTATATAGTGCTTCTCCCTAGCCCTTTTCGGACAATGCTGCAACAGCAGCTGGTAAAACTTGCGATTTATGACCATTGTCATGTGTCCAATATAAAAATTAACTGAACTGAAAACAAGAATGTTATTCATCCTCTTTCTTCCAGTGCTGCTGTATCTTGTTTCGCTTCATTTTAGTCCTGATGGCTCTGGATTCTCTGTAATACACACAAACAGAAATACTATTTCAATCAACCTCATGGAGAAATAAAGAAGAAATTGCATCAGATTGATGTCCAAATCTTCAGAATTTGGACATGAGACCATTCTGATCTTGTGAGCTCACGTTTCACTGCCCACATCATTCTGGCAAATCTCCATAGAGAGAAGTTTGTAATCTACGAGAAGAGGTGGTTTAGGTGTGACAACAGTGAGAAGCAACTGTTCATTTCAAAACACCAATGGCGGAGGTTAGCGTAGATGCTGCTATTAACATTAGTTATATCTGAAATGAAATGAGTTTCTTAATTGGAAGAGCAAAGAACAGCACTGAAGGTTTTCTTTCCTGTGGAAACTGTATTCGCTTTACTCCCGACCTTGTGGTGGAAAGAATTAGATTTACCTGAATAGAGGTTGATCCGATCACCTGCCAAATAGTTTTGAAAAAAGGGACATGAAATAAATCACAAGTAATCAAATGAATTAACAGCAAACTCACCAGTCATTCCAGCCAGTCGTGCTCTGATATCTTCGATATGAGTGACAGGACCTTGGGATTGACTGCGAGACACTTCTTATTGCCTTGTTTGTGGACTTTTGAGCCCTTGTCCGGATTTATCTTGAACATGCATCTGTAGAGGAGTGGTACATAAAAGGATTGACATCGTTATCAAATGGTGTACATTTACACAATTCCGTTCATTCTCACATTGGTGGGCCTTGGCTGCATACCGTGATACTGCTATAGCCTATGTGTGTGCTGCTCTCAATGAATGTTTGAAAGAATGGGCTCTGTCACTCATGCCCTGCCTTCTGCACTGCATTGATTCACTCTCAAACTGCTACAAGGACTTTATGATTAAAAGTTCATTATGCTGCGGTTAGGTGGCCGAGCGGAGATTGCGTTCGTCACCAACCCCGGAGCTGTGAGCTGGATTCGCCTGTTCGAATCCAGCTCGAATCCAGCTCACAGCTCCGGGGTTGTCACCAGCTTGGCTGGCCGTCTGCACTAATACAATTGGCTGTATTAGAGGGTGGGAGAAGCTGGCGGGGTGGGTCCGGGTCGTTGTAAACAGCGACTCCTACAGTTCGGTCGGGGCGCCTGCTAAGCGCGGATAGGACTTGAGGGGGATAGTGTGATCCTCCCACACGCTACGCCCTCTCGATGAGAATCCGCGCTGCCAGGTGAAAAGAAGCGGTGATTGGCTGGACGTGTGTCGGAGGAAGCACGTGGTAGCCTCCACTCTCCCAGATGATCTGACTGTGGGGGGTAAGTGCGCAGCGACCAGGAAGGGACTGGGAATTGGCATACGACTAACATTGGGATGGGAGAAAATCGGAGGAAAATGGAGGGGGAAAAAGATAAAAAAAGAAAAAAAAAAAAAAAAAGTTCATTATGCTGGTAAATGAATAAAAAGATGAAAAAAATATACAATTACCTTTGAAGAAACTCCATTGTTGCACCCAGCTCTACAGGATAGTCGATGTTGAGGGCATAATAGATCATGAACATGGCATTGACTGCTTCAGTGAACGTTGAGACTCCATCATTGACCACCACCTGGTCCACTGCTACCATGAAGACAGATGCAGTCAGTGGGCTTTGTCCTGTGAAGGTATGACAGACACACGCGCACACACACACACACACACACACACAGAAAAATAGACAACACTGAGCTGACAAGTTTTAACATTAGCCAAAATGCGGGCGGCTAGGTGGCGCAGTGGGCAAGGCGTTCGCCACCAATGCAGGAGATGCTGGGTTCGAGCCCAGCTCTCGGCGTTGCTACCAGCTTGGCTGGTTGTTCATACTAATACAATTGGCAGTATTAGGGGGTGGGAAGCTGGTGGGTGGGGATTGGACATTGTGGACAGCGACTCCTACAGGTCGGTTGGTGCGCCTGCGCAGTAGAATCAGGAAGCAACGAGGGCGGCGTGTCTCTCCCACGCAGACCCTCGCCGCTGAGAGATCACGCTGTGCAGGTGAAAAGATGCGACGGCTGCCTCCTTGAGTACCGGAGGGGACACGTGATGCAAGGCTTCGTCCACATTGCAGCCGGCTTGTGGGAGGCATGGCCTAACAGCGTTCGAGACAGGGGAGGGTAGGGGGAAGGGTAGGGTAATTGGACAATACGAAATTGGGGACGGGAGAAAAATAGAAAAATGGGGAGAAAAAGTAGATAAAAAAAAACATTTATTTTTCGATAATTCACCGCTGTCATGGGCAACGCGCAATAATGACCGCTGTCAGGGGCAACAGAGCGCTATTGACCAATCACAATCAAGCATTTTGATCGCAGTCACGAAAGCTAAGCATTACCATTATGCACAACTGCACTACATCAGTGCAATCAAGTCCACACACCTGCCGGGTGCCGGCGATGACAGAGGAGCCACAGAACAACTGAGTCTGCATTTGATCTCATCTTGTCGATGGTGTAAAATGAATTAGGTATATTGTTAGTAAGTTAGCCATGTAATAAGCGGGATAATGTATAGCTATACTCTGTCAATGTCGCAAAATAATTGACCTTCACTGGGTTTAGAACACCTCGGCTGTGCCTCGGTGTTCCAGAACGCAGTGTCTGTCAATTATTTTGCGACAATGACAGAGTATAGCTATACATTATCCTTTACTTAACTTACCACACAGCAATATGCATGGGGTTGTGGGAAGATCCTGAGAGTTCACATCTGCTGCAAGATCGGTATCGTCAACATTTATGAGCATCTTGTTTTGGTCTTCTTTGAAGTGAGCTAAAAGCAGTAACACAGTCCCAACGGAGTCATCACAACCCGCAGCCTGGATTTGAGGTTGGAGTTTTCCTGCAACACTATCTCTTTCTGGGCGCAGACACTTGAAAAATCCCAGGACTCTTTTGTATTTTACATTCATGGCCTCTTGGAATTCTTCATTTATCTGGACCCCAGTCAGTTCATTGAAATGAGCCTTCAAGCCAGTTGTGTTGAAAAGATAGGGCCATTCTTTTTTCAAAGTCCGTGTGTCTTTCTCATCTAGGACATCTCTTCTCTGGGAGGCAAACGTGTTAGTCATCAATGCTTCTATTTTCTTCTCATCTTTCTCATTTTCCTCAAACATTTTATGTAGGTCCTCTTTCATCTTCCTCTGTGATTCGTCATTTGCAGCACGCAGTTGAGGTTCTGGGTTCACACATCCATAAGACATTTTCCTTCGTGTCTTTCCCTTGTCAACACTGCTGGGAGTCATCGTTGGTGGACCTATCCTTTTGTGGTTGTCCACTCTGCATTGTAGTTGTTTTGCTAGAGCATCGTAGCCACTACCTATGACTTGATCCTCAATCACATCCTTGAATGACTTAGGATACTCTTGTACCATCTTGCGGGCAATTTCATTCAAATGTTTCTTTTGAGGATGTTTGCAGACAACCAGGATTTCTGCGGAAATCAACCTGACTATTTCTCTTCTATCCCTCGCCGTTGGCCGCTCTTCATTCTCCAATATTTTTTGTATATTCGACGGCATGATGTTCCACTGTATCTTGAAACTGAAGTGCCAGTTATTGTCCAGTGCTGCTGTTCCCTTCTCACGGCTGATGGAGCACTCATTGGTGGAGGACAATGAGGACATCGGCAGACCTGGAATACAGTAAGCCATAATTAGCACAGATATGAGAGATTGGTTGTTTTGCCTCTGAGACAATATCATTTATATTTTAAATGAAACAATGAACTATGAGGTAAAAGTTCAGAATGTCTGCTTTCAATTCATGTGTTGTTTTTTAACATACATTGAACCATTTTAGAATAGTGCCATTCTGTATGACAGGTGTTTATTTTTTTTTAAACACATTTACATAGTCAGTAAGAACAGTTTTGGGCCGACCATTTACCAATTGAATTCAACATCCCCAACAGTATACATGGTAAATGTACGCACGTTTATTTGTGATGGGGCATAGTCTTGGCGTGAACGGAGGTGACAAGGAGCTTGTAGGCGAGCAGGAGTCAAACAGCGCATCCGCATTTCTGTCTGGAGTGTTGTTGGGAAAGTATGTAGAGGGGTCCAAAATGGTAGTGAATGATAACGTTATTTTCAAAACAGGCACAGAGGAGTATTATCATATTGTTTGGACCACCACCTCTGCAAGTACACTACTCAGTGCGACCATGGTTGGATGTTAACAGTGAAGACGGCAACAAATTGAGCCCACAATATGAAACTCACATTTGAAGCTTAAATCAGTGTATTTAAGGGGGGTAGGCTCCCAGATTTCTATGTACTTTTTATTATAATCTCTGCATTTGTCATAATGTCTCGATGGTAATCAATAGATTATGATGATAGGTGCATTCTGGTTCGGCTTCTGACGCACAACTAGGCCGTCCAATTAAACCTGCTGGTTTGAGTTTTGATTGGGTGGAGGTAAATCTTCCCCTGACCCCTTATCCATTATGGATTTTGATTTGACATCATAATTTATTGATTACCATCGAGACATGACAAATGCAGAGGTTATAACAAAAAAAAAAGTACACAGTACATTTCACAGAGTAAATTCTACTCAAACTGAGTACATTTGACTCAAACTGAGTAAGATTTTACCCAAACCAGTTTGAGTAAAATGTACTCAGTTTGAGTACAATTTACTCAGTTTGAGTAAAATTTACTCTGTGAAATGTACTGTGTATATCTGGGAGCCTTCCCCCCCCCCCCCCCCTTAATAGGAGAACCCATTAGAACCCTAATACTTGAACTCATTCCATGTGTACCTCATTAAGGCAGCAGCTAATTATGTAATGAGCACAGTGCAATCTCCTTTCTGGTCGTAACAGACCTCTCAAGTATTGTCATTTGAAAGGAAAGTGTGCACAATGGTTTTACTTACTGCTGCTAGAAGAAAAAATGCCTGAACTGGCAGGAAAGGCTGTAGACGGGCTACTGGAATCTTCTTCCGATTCTCTGCGGTTGTAACCTAAAGATAGATACTTTATTAATCCCATTTTGTTAAACAAAAGTCAGTTTGACATACACTCTACTATATAAAAATGAAGACATGCTCAAATAGAGTGACAGTCAATGTTTCACTTACGCTTGGCATGAGCAAGTAACTTTCTGGATTCCACCGGCTTCAGTACACCTTCAAGTTCATGCGGTTGCAAAAACTGTAGATCGTCCACACTAGTCACTCCGAGGCCGTCAAGTAAATCCAGTAGTAAAGGTTGTAGTCCAGAGCCTGGAAGCACGGCATTTATGTAACTGGCCAGGTCACCCATGACTACAAAGAAAGATAAACACAGCTTGAGCCCAGATTTAGCTAAAAGCTAGCAGGTGAAAAGATGCGACAGGCTGCCTCCACATGTATCAGAGGGGACATGTGATGCAAGGCTTCGATCCTCCCTACAACCGACCAGTGGGGGGCATATGCAAGCAACAATCAGGACAGGGGAGGGAGAATTGGCACAAGAGGTAAATTGGGATGGGGAGAAAAATCACAGAAAGGGCAGAAAAAGTAGAAAAAAAAAACAGTAATGAAAGCTGTTTAGGATGGTAGTTCAATGCTAAATAAATACGGCTGTTTTTATTGGCTCACCTGGGGTGGCATTGGCTGAGGGGCACAGCTGTTTGATGCCAGCTCCTCCTTGCAGTGTGTGGAAGTGTGTGAAGACACTGAACGCCAAACTGCTGACACCTATCCTGCCACTTTGCCTGAGTCTGTCCTCAGTGTGTGTGTGTGTGTGTGTGTGTGTGTGTGTGTGTATGAGAATGATTTGGATGCCTATACTACATGTTATATATGCCTCGTGCAGCAATTTAGAATTTAGAATGTATGTACCCAATCAATTATGAATCGAATCATTACTCCCAAGAATCAAGATCAAATATAACTGAGATTCCCATCCCCTCCCCAACTAATCAGCCACCCCATATATCGTCAGTAGCGAATTCAGTAAGCTACTGATCCAGAACACTGTGTTTAAGGGACAGGACTCTCATTCCACATAGACTATATGCAGCTAGTGGATAAAAGTCCAAACACTGTTCAGCATTGATGCAAACCATTTGTCTAGCTGCTTCTCCAAGGTTATAGAGGCCATACTCTGCCAGATAGGATGACGAGTGTGGTATCACCAGGAAGTACACACACTTGTTTTCCTTCATCAGAATGAGCTCAATTTGTCCAAATTCCACCGACTCTTCATTCTTAATGCATAGAAAATAGCCTTTCCTATACAGGGTACCCTTCCACTGCACTTCTGTGGACACCAACTCAGGATGTGGGAGCGAGCTTGCTTTAACCGCATCACGCACTTGGTCACTGTACAAGTCAGTGTGGTAAGGAAACATGTTTTTTACTTGCAAAGTTGCAGGAAAGAAAGAGCTGGAGTTCAGATATGACTGAAGCAGCTGATGATTGTTTGCAAGTGTCTTACACACATTTTTGAAGTTCTGTGTCCTCCTTATGCATCTTTTGAAGTATGAGTGTTTGCTCTCAAACCTCATTGTCCACAACCGTATGAGCGGACCAAGTTTCACGATCAAAGAGGGATAGTGGACGAGGTAGTGATGTTTTGGTTTGAGTTTCTCTGTGGGAAATAGTTGTTTCCTTGTTTCAAGATAATCTTGAATCTGAACATTGAGGAAACAGATTTGAGGTACAGATATCTTGGGGGCACAGACCAACTCACAAAGCTCTTTCAGCAAGATCAGTAACTGCCACACTGGATCCTTAGTATCCGACATCTTATCCCCAATAATCACTGGTAGAAGTCTCAAAAGACACCAATTCTCAGCCGCCTGACCACCAATCTTCATACCACTTATACTTACTTCACAAGGAGCAGAACCAGCATCAGAACCCACATATTTGAACTGTGCGATTCGTCGGTTCAGCTGTGTGTATGTGAACCATTTCTTCACCTTTACAAAATACCTCAAGTAAAGGGTAAGGTCATAGGCTACTACGCCTTCAAACAAGTCATGGCCTATGCATGGTGGGAGCCCTGGCTGGCATACATGGAAATACTTAAGAGAGTTGAAAACAGAGTCAAACTTGAGTCCCTTTACATGTGTTGCCTCAGAGTCCTGTAGTTGTCGCAGTGCTTCCTTGTAGGTCTCAACTGTTCTTACCGGAAACCGGTCTGTCGGGTTGTCCATTTTATTTGTAGGGACTAAGCAATACCTGCAGCAGTGACTTGCAGTACTGAAATTCTCAGTAAAGCCACCGATCGAGTGAGAGCCTAAATTGTCCCCCAGAATACATACGACTGTTGCCCGCACCACCTGGCCAGATGAAGTGACCAGTCCATGCCTCTCAAGTTCTCTAATATCTGACAGCATCCGTGCAAACAACTTTTCATGTGCAAAGTACTTAAAGTACCTCTCAGGACACAGAAGCAAAAGCTGCAAGTTGTCAACACTAGAACGATAGATGGCCTCGAAGTTGGCAAGTGTAAAGTAAACTCCTACAATTTTGTGCTTCTTCTTTGATGATCCAAGAGGGTTCACTACCTCAAATGCATCCTGGTACAAGATAAGCTTTAAGCTTATACCTGGCTCCATGAATAAGTCGTTGGACTTGAAAACAGATCCATCGCAAATATCAGTGAACACATTAGTAGAAGCAGCATTATTTTGTGGCTTCACACACTGTTGCCACACAACTGGGTCTTTTAACATGGATCGTAAAGTATCCTGAAGTGGGATATATTGTGCATAGCACTCCCTTCTATTCTCGTCTGTGCCAAGATAAATAGCCTGTGGGTGCACATATGAAAAGTTCTTTTGGAAGAACATCTTTCTTCTGTGCCCAGTGGAAAGGTGAGAGCTGCACAGCGAATGCAAATCTGCTTCTCCCAAAATACTCAAAACACTGTCAATATCAGTCTCAGACAAGTTTGTTTTAGCTCCCATTAACTTTTTGAATTCCTTCTTAGTGTACCGATGACACGCATCATTCAAACTGTCAATTTCTTCAACAATAATCTGTATTGTTGATGATGGAATGAGGCATTTAGCCTGCAGACGCATGTAAAAAAGGCATAGATTTTTTTGATACAGGGCTCTCATTTCAGTGTCATCTGGCATGTCGTCAGATGAACTTGCTACATGACTTTCATCTAAATCCCTTTGCACCTCAGCGGAATCCTGAGTAGACTGCGATTGTGTAGGGCCAGGGGTTACAAACAACTCTGTTTGATTAATATGCAACCGTGCGATATGGCTAGTGAATGATGATTTTACTTTATAGGTTTTGTCACAATTTGCAAATGGACATTTTACTGTCTCTTTTTTCAATATATGCAATTTCAGATGTGCAATGACATCCCTGAGATTAGTATATTGCTCCTGACAACTTGCGGCCTCGCATTTGAATGAACATCCTATATAATTTCTTTGTGAAGCAGAGATGGTCCTGTGGTCACGGTACATATGTTTTTTCAAAGCAGTATACTTCAGAAACTGATGTTTGCAGTCAGCCACACCACAAGGGAATTGCTTGTTTGCTTCATGTCTATGAAGTAACTGATGGTCAACATAACGTTTAAGCGATTTGAATGACAGGCCACAGGACCTACATTTACATGTATGACCAGGCATTTTTCAGAAGTTAAGTATTCCCTCAAATCTCATGTTACATCTAACAATTCCAGGAAGTTCTGTGTGTGCATGTGTATATAACCTGTCCTAAATCTGCAGATAGGCTAAATGTTGCAACTGATGAAGCGGAACTGCAATCCAAACTGTTGAGACAAAATAAGTGGAAGTGAAGCACAAATAAACTTCAAAAAAGGTTATTTCTAGTGCCGTCAGGCAATTAAAAAAATTAATCTAATTAATCGCATTTTAACCGCATAACCATTTTAGGCCTGATATTTTATATTCTATAATCATATTTCAAATTGCATGCGTCCGGATGGCAGAATTCAGTACTGTATCTACAAAACCTTCTGTTGTATTTTTGTTCAATAAACAATGTGGACTAGGCCAACAGTGACTTTCATGAAGAATGGGGAAAAAAAGTATTGAAATTGACCCAGTTTTAGCGTTTTTATCAAACATTTTGTCTGCCCAACACAATCACTGCACGTGCATATTTTAATCAATGGTTCATATGTAATCGAAATGATCGTCACAACAGGTGCAGGGCACCAGGGGGCGCTGAGAGTCACACACAGCTAGTGGCATGGCACTGATATATGCTTGCTACTACTAGCCGAATGAAAATGTATCTGTTTCACCTAACACTATTGCTCCGTGATTATAGCCACCCATCTCTAAAGCCACAACCACGTTACCATATTTGTAATAATGTAAATCATTGTGTCGTTGTACACATATTGTGTTTATAACTTAGCTAACTTAGCTAACATAGCTTAGCTTGGTAGCTATTGTGCTAACAAAATATCCCGACATCCGGCTCGCTGGCCGGCATGAACGGCCGACCCAAAATGGTTCTCTCCTCTCTGTACACCCCGTCCCCACGGGTACCCTGCCGGGGGGCCATGGACGCGACAACGGCGACAATGGTGGCAGCCTGTAGGGCATAGATATCTATAATAGAATATAGATGTCTATGCTGTAGGGTGCTCGAGCCCGTAAAGGCTAGTGGTTCACGATAGCTATGAGCTAACAACGGCCGCCGCTGTTGTCGCGTCCACAAGCTCCTCCGCAGGACACCCGCGAGGACGGGGGCACACAAAGAGGAGAGAACCATAGGCTAACGTCAGTGTAGTGGTCCTGACTGTAGGCAGCAGGGACGGCGGAGCTATATACTATATAGGCTAACTGTGATGCACCTAGTGGGCCACCATTGAACTAGTACTATGACCCGGACGAGCAAGGCATTTCCTGAAGTGACGTCACGGCCGTGCTAGCTTTTAGATTCGGCTCATTAATATGCACCTGGCTGTAGTGACGTCGGCGTTTGATAAGCTTTTTTGATTCGCACGTGCATGTTATTCGTGCGTGGACCTTTTTAACTCTTTCAGAGTGGCATTTCCGGTGTCAAATGGAAAAAAATAAATAATGAAATTATATACCAATGATGTAAACTACCCATAATTGATCAGTAGGGTTTAACCTGGAGGTTGGGCTTTAATCATCTTTAGGATAGAGGGGGGTATCATGCACCCCCCGGAAATATACTTCTAACCAGTGTTTCTAGATTTGAAAGTTGTCAGAGTGTCCCATGTATCATTTATATGCAAATTAAGGACATGATTATCAAAAAACCACAAACAAATCTGTTTAATATATCTCAGCCAATATTGCAGATAACTGAACCAATTTGGACAAGTCAATCAGGGCAAGCTTATTTGACGCATATCTCGCCTAGAAAGGCTTTCGAAATAGTGAAATGCCATTTGATGGTAGAAATTCGTTTGTTTTCACTCATAAGATGGCGGCGGTCATAAGATGGCGGCGGTCTCGTAACAATAACCTGCAAACCATCCACGTGGTACATACATGTACATAGGCGCCGCTATACTATAGGTGGCAGTGAGATCCTGCTGTAACAACCTCTGTGGAAATATTATCACATTTAAAAAAAGATAAAATCTCCTAAGTTTTAACCTTAACCTAAACAAACGTATTGCTGAAAATATACACTCTATGACTGCTGTCATATACTGCAGAGAACTCTTTCATGGCAAATAAGTAATCTGGTCTTTCCAAAGACATGCGGGACACGTGTGCACGAATACACCTTAAATGATTTTCGAATATAATGCAAAGTTTTGTTCATATTGATTCTACCAAGTGTATACTTTTTATTTCTGAATTTCCCATTCTTAATTCTTACATGTGTGCATGAACACATTCATTGCTTTAGCTGCTTTGCACGAACAAACATGTACGCTAGCATATTGTTACGGTAAAATACGTGGAAATGTACATTTTAAGACAAGACGACAGTCGCAGATTTCTATTATATAATGACTATTTGAAAACAATGACTTAATATAAATGTCTTACTGGGTCGGGTCTTGCTGCTGTTCCTGTCTTTCAGGGCGGAAAAAGTTTTTTTTTTTGTGTAATGACGATTTATATAAGAACCTCCCATGCGCAGAACAGCTTGCATAGGTATCTGTGTCTTTTGCCGGTAGCTAAATGACAATGTAATTATAATGTGATTGATTGATTGATTGATTGATTGATTGATTGATTGATTGATTGATTGATTGATTTAAAAGTTTATTAACAGATTGCAGAATGGGTACAGTGCAGTACAGCTCAATACATACAATTGTTAAGGGGATGCAGACCAGAGAAAGACTTCCCCCATTTTCAATTCATCATATGTACACGACTTACAGATAGACAGTACTGCTACATCTATACATTTATGACATACCAGATTTGCAAATACAGTACTGTTTGTGATACAAAAAGTGTCCAGAAAAAGAGTGTATATACATTTGATGTCGAAACTGTATACATTGGAGGAGGTTGGGTAGGTGGGGTGGGGTTGGGTGGGGTGGGGGGGGGGGGGGGGCTGTACATTGGAGGTGGGGGGGGGGGGGGGGGGGGGGGGACAACTGGGTTAGGAAATGTTTCAACTCATTCAGAACGCAGCGGCCCGCCTGATCTCAAACCTACCGAAGTCGGCCCATGTCACCCCACTTCTTAGGGACCTGCACTGGCTCCCCATTGCTGCACGAATCCGCTTCAAGGCCCTCGACCTAGCATACCGTGCGGCAAAGGGAACCGCTCCCGCCTACCTCCGATCAATGGTTTCTAACTACACACCCTCAAGACCCCTACGCTCTGCATCTTCTGGCCGCCTCAGACCTACTCCTATCCAAGCTCCGGGAGGGTCATCAAAGAGAAGTCGCCTATTCTCAGTCCTTGCCCCACAATGGTGGAATGAACTATACCCACCCCAGTTAGGACAGCCGAAACACGTCCAATCTTTCGCCGTCGACTAAAGACGCACTTCTTCAACCATTATCTGAATTAAAAAAAAATAATCTAACCCTAACTAACCGTACTGTCATGCACTTGTCCTAATAAACTAACCAGCACTCAACACTTTGATGAACATTGTTGCTCAGCTTGTGCCCTTCCTGATGGCTTGTCGTACAGAACATGTAAGTCGCTTTGGATAAAAGCGTCAGCTAAATGACTAAATGTAAATGTAAATGTAAATTTGTAGGGGCCATGTTTCGAATTGCAGTATCCCGTATAGGTGTTCTTTGAGGGTGTTTTTGAAAGTGGGTAGTGATTCACATTCCTTTACAGCTTTGGGTAGGGCGTTCCACATTGATGTGGCATAATTGCGAAACGTGTTTAGTTCATTGTTTGAGCCGAATCTGGGTTTAACATGATTTGTTGAGCTTCCTCTAGTGGTTGTGGTATTCACTGACCTTTGGGAAGTATTTTGACATGTACATGGGTACCTTAGTCGTATAGTGTATCTTGTAGACCAGGCCCATTGCAAGTTGCTGTACTCTGTCGTCTACTCTAAGCCATCCTAGGTTGTCAAAGTGGGCAGGGGTGAGGTGGGTTCTGGGGGTAAGGTCAAGTAGTAGTCTGACCAGTTTGTTTTGTGATGTTTGTAATTTAGATTTAAGCGCCTATGAGGTGCTTTGGTACCATGAGGTGCACGCATAGTCGTAGTATATTGAATGAGGGCTCCTGCCAGAGTCTTCAGGGTATTCTTGTTTCTTGAGAGGAGATCCGGTACAAGAATCTAGTTCGTTGGTTGACTTTTTTTATTACATTGGATGCCATTTTGTCACAGGAAAGATTTGCCTCTAGGATGGAACCCAGGTAGGTAATTTCATCTTTCCTTGTGACAATATTGTCACCCATGCACTGCAACTGAGAAGCCGTCGGTCTTGCTGAGTTTGTTATTTGAACCGAAGAGAATGGACTCTGTTTTGCCCATGTGTAATGATAGTTTGTTATCAGCGAGCCATATGCAGATTTTGCCTATATAGTTCCGAGCTGAGGGTTTTTTCAACCTGCAACTTGTTCTTGTCAGAGACCAGCATGGCTGAGTCGTCCGCAAACAGGAACAAGTTGCAGTCACAGGCTGACGACATGTCATTTGCATAAATTAGGAAGAGTAGCGGTCCTAGTATGCTTCCTTGTGGAACACCACAGCTCACTGTGAGGGGGGGGGATAGAGTATACCGTTTACCTCTACCATCTGTTCTCTCCCCTCCAGGTAGGATTGCATCCAGCTCACTGATAAGCTATCAAAATCAATTGCTTTTAGCTTGTCAATCAGAATGGAGTGATTGACAGTATCGAAGGCCTTTTGTAGGTCCAGCATGACCATGCCGCAGTATTTGCCCGCGTCCACCTCTTGTTTGATGTGGTCGTTCAAATAGAGGAGGCATGTGTCAGGGAGCAGCTAGATATATAGCTTAGCACAAGGGCTGGAAGCAGTAGGGAGCAGCTAGCTATATAGCTTAGCACAAGGGCTGGAAGCAGTATAGGGACCAGCTAGCCTGCTTAGCACAAGGGCTGGAAGCAGTAGGGAGCAGCTAGCTATAGCTTAGCACAAGGGCTGGAAGCAGTATAGGGACCAGCTAGCATATAGCTTAGCATAAGGGCTGGAAGCAGTAGGGAGCAGCTAGCTATAGCTTAGCACAAGGGCTGGAAGCAGTATAGGGACCAGCTAGCCTATAGCTTAGCATAAGGGCTGGAAGCAGTAGGGAGCAGCTAGCTATAGCTTAGCACAAGGGCTGGAAGCAGTATAGGGACCAGCTAGCTATAGCTTAGCACAAGGGCTGGAAGCAGTATAGGGACCAGCTAGCTATAGCTTAGCACAAGGGCTGGAAGCAGTAGGGAGCAGCTAGCTATAGCTTAGCACAAGGGCTGGAAGCAGTATAGGGACCAGCTAGCCTGCTTAGCACAAGGGCTGGAAGCAGTAGGGAGCAGCTAGCTATAGCTTAGCACAAGTTTCAAGTTTAGTTTCTTTAATAGTTGTCATACAGAAGTACAGAATACTTTTGTACAAAATGCTTCTTACTGTTGCGCTCCAGAGACTGTGCATGACAAGGTAAGTATGAAATAAAAACATAGTAAAAATTAGAAGTAAAAAAAGAGGTCACAGTGTTCAGTTTAGACATATGTACAATGTTCATAGACGTAGTTACCATACAATATACAATACTGTGCAGTGTACTAATATACAATACTATATAGTGCAAGGCATAAATGGACGAGGTGCAGTTTAGGTACAATTCACAGTAGGTGTACGAGTTGTAGTGCAAATCCTTTATCAATAAATATAAAGTGTAAGTGTGTTTGTGTGATCTAAAGTGTGGAGAGTGGGTGCTGCAGTGTGTTGTTGTTTGAGTGAGTGTGTGCGTGTGGGTGTGTGTGCTGGAAGCAGTATAGGGACCAGCTAGCATATAGCTTAGCACAAGGGCTGGAAGCAGTAGGGAGCAGCTAGCTATAGCTTAGCACAAGGGCTGGAAGCAGTATAGGGACCAGCTAGCTATAGCTTAGCACAAGGGCTGGAAGCAGTATAGGGACCAGCTAGCCTATAGCTTAGCACAAGGGCTGGAAGCAGTAGGGAGCAGCTAGCTATAGCTTAGCACAAGGGCTGGAAGCAGTATAGGGACCAGCTAGCCTATAGCTTAGCACAAGGGCTGGAAGCAGTAGGGAGCAGCTAGCTATATAGCTTAGCACAAGGGCTGGAAGCAGTATAGGGACCAGCTAGCTATAGCTTAGCACAAGGGCTGGAAGCAAGCAACTATAGCCTATAGTTTAGCACAAGGACTGGAAGTAGGGAGCAGCTAGCGCTCTGTAAAAAAATTAACTCTGACGCACAGAGATGAAATTGATGAAATTGAATTGGGTGATGGTGTTGGAGGTCTGACCCCCCACCCTGACCGCCTGGGGTCTTTCACTCAGAAAGTCCAGTACCCAGGCGCTCAGGGCGGAGCTCGGACCCAGCTCGATCAGCTTGTCCACCAGTCTGGTGATGGGGACTATGGTGTTGAACGCTGAGCTGTATGAACAACAGTCTCACATAGCCCCCCTTCTGACGGTCAAGGTGAGAGAGGGTGCTGTGCAGTACCTGGGAGACCGCGTCGTCAGTGGACCTGTTTGAACTGTATGCAAATTGCATAGGGTCCATATCACTGGGGAGGGAGGCACAAATGTGGTCCTTGACCAGCCTCTCGAAACATTTCATGACCACAGAGGTGAGTGCCACCGGTCTGTAGTAATAACTGTGAATTGAACTTGCATTGCTGCACTATAGTCCATCCGTTGCAAGTCAACGCCCCCCCCCCCCCTCCATCCATTAACTCAACTGGACTGTCACTGTAATATTTATGTACAGTTGTACAGTGTCCCCCACCCACCCCTCCTACCCAACCCCCCCACCCACCCAACCACCTCCAATGTACAGTCAGATTGGTTATTTTTGGTTGAGGTTGAAAAAGCTATGTTGATTCAATATTTAATTACAGATACCATTTCAACATTTGAAAAACTGTCGTTGAATCAATTTAGTAGATTCCCCCTCCCCTCCTCCCCCTCCCCTCCCCTTCGAGAGGGTATAGTCCTAAGCAACTCGCGAGACCTAGAAGATCTCACGGGACTTGAGGTATTCAAACACTTTGGCGCGATGGATGGTGTCTTCACTGACTGCTTGACAAATAGTCTGAGCCAAACTCCTTGGTAAGTCATTGACAATATTATGTATTATGCCATTCACATACCATAATCTTGCTGTCATCGTTTGACTACATGCTACTTTGTGAATTATTACCGTGGTGGCAACTAGTAGGCTAGAACGAAGCTTGTTAGCATTATTAGCTAACATGCTAGATGGTACTTAACTGGTAAGTGAGTTCTTATGGGAATAGTATGATTCTGTTCAGATACCATCACCGGGCTGTTATCGTTTGACTAAATGTTATCTCTGTGCCGTGGCAAATAGTTTGGAGCTTGTTTGAGCAAATAGTGATGCATATTATTATAGCTACTAACGTTAGCTAGCTATCATGCTAGCTAACGTTATTCTGCCATTTTGTTTCGTGATTAAAATGTACGTTTTTAATAGTTACATAAGCATTGTTGTAACTAGTGTTAACAAATACTTTATTATAGTTCAATTGTGTTAAACTTGGGACACAACCATGGCTCTATTTTATTTCGTTTTGTATGTGAGGCATTTTAGCTTGCAGTTGTTGTGTTGCATTGTGGGTCTTCAGCACAAAGTAATCCCTTGCTGAGGGTAAGATGGTTTTCTGTCTGCTCAGACTCAGAATACTTAATTAACATGATCTGTGCTTCATAAAAAAACAGATATTATTTATCTGGTTTTGGTTATTTTGCACAGTAAATACTTATTCAGGCCTACCTGCAATTCAGAATTTAATCCAGCAGGGCGGCAGTGATGTTCATTCTGCCTTTTGTTATATATAAAAAATGGGGCTTTGAAAGACTGACATATTTGAACTTCTAGCTCCTGCTACTCTAAACATATATATATATAATATACACAGTCTTGATAAATTGCATACAAGGTTTTTTGAATATTTTGATCGTCTTCTTTTTAGAATTCGCTGGCAATCATCGCCGCTATCAAGGTGAGTTAACTAACACATTCTCAAATCATGTTTTGTTTTTACCACCAGACATGCGCTAGGTATATGGAGCTAGGTACACTTGCTACTGTAGGTTATATGGTGCTCATTGATAACTACTTTGATGGTGCTTATTTTTTCCTTATTTTGTTAATTATGTTGCTCTTTCTCTAGGAATGCCAATGTATAACTCCAGCCCCTATTACCACACTGCCATTGATTCAGCTCAGTAAGTATTATCTTTCAATTCAATATTGTCTGTCTCTCTCACCCCACTTCAAACTTCACACCTTTATCTGTGTTTTCATCTCTGTCTTTCTGTCTCTCTCACCTCGACCCCCTCCACTTCACACAACACCTACATTGCCAAAGCCTTTGTCATTTGATGACACAGCAGTGCTATGTCTGTCTCTCCCTCTATCTCCGTCTCCCTCTCTCACTGGCATAACATTTTTATTGTCGTATTCAATATTTCAGAGATTCTTCGCCAGAGGAACTTGAAGCCATTCCTGAATTACCACCAGAGACCAGCAGTTGCACGCAGGCAGAGACTGCCTGTAGCGTGAGTTGAATTTTATACACAAGTTCACTGGTGTTTATTCTTATATAAAACGTCTCTAAAGACGTATGTTTACCTTTGCATTGATTGGCGGATTTTTGACTGAAGACATTGGATCTTTCCTGCTCTCCCATCCAAGTCCCAGGTTGTAATGACGTAATCATGACACTTAGTTGATTTTGAGTAGACAATTACTCGTTGCATCTGGGCTCATAGTCATAGCCATATAGGAATGACCGCTACACCGTCGCGCCAATAGCGGCCGAGGGAGGGAGAGTTAAGCGATTTCTTTGTCATTCAGACAGATTCTCCTATCTGCACCTATCTGACACGTATAGCCACTGATGGTGGAGAAGTGCTGTCCAATTAGCCATTTTGGGGAAATTCAGGCATAAAATAATATTCTGTTGTGTGTCACTGTCAAACAATCCAATATTTCAGAGATTCTTCGCCAGTTGCGGGAAGTATGTCACCACCTGAAGACGCAGACCACCACCTGAAGCCCATGTAGAATTGTGAGTTGAATTTTATACATGATAGATCAGTGGTTCTCAAACTTTTTACACCAAGTACCACCTGAGAATGTAGCTGGCTCTCCAAGTACCACCATATGACCGGTGTTAAAATACAGTCTATTCAGCTATGCACAGTTCACGCAGGAGGCAAATGTATTCCTAATACCATTATTTATTGTTAACTTTTGTCAGACACAGCCACAATGTACAAAGGGATAGCACTAGAACTAGCAAACGCGTCCACACAACTCATACAATGCAAGGGCATTGAGAACATAATAACTAACATTCTCACATAGCAAGTGAGAAAATTAAGAACAACTGTATTTCAGCAAATGTACTTAATCTCTATCTCTCTCTCTCTCTCTCTCTCTCTCTCTCTCTCTCTCTCTCTCTCTCTCTCTCTCTCTCTCTCTCTCACACAGCAAGCAATTGTCCATCATTCTCTCTCTCTCTCTCTCTCTCTCACACACACGCACACACACACACACACACACACACACACACACACAATTATTTTGTTACAAAAACTTAATTTCCTGCATTCTGGTGCAGGACTTTTTGAAATTTGACCCTTTAAATGCCAGTTTGTGTGATGGCATCACAAATTATTGTTAAAATAAACACACAAAGTAAAATATGTTCAATAGGATAGGAGCCCCGCATTTAGTGATCTAGGAGGCAAGTATTTTGTAATAAGATCAGATAGATAGAGCAATCACAAAATAAAGAAATGAGGCTCATCGTGCTCGCAAGCCACTGTCTAAAGTCTAATTGTGTTCTCAGAGGGATGACACTGGTGATCTACACCTCTACCAGAGGCCAGCAGCCAGAGGGGGACCCTGCTGACCACAAGGCCATCTGAATCATCCTATGCTGAATTGACATGGATGGCATCTCCCTTAAGCTGATGTGAGTATAACTTCCATGTACAAACACAAACACACCCACTCTATCTATATCTCTCTTCTAGGACATGTCATCATCATCAAACCTTTATTTAATTCTTGGGAGAACAGTAGGGTTGTAAAAAAAAGTGTAAACATCTTCAAATCATTATTAACACATCCACGCTGTAAAGGGTTATTGCCCGCCATGCTTTGACCGCCAGATCTCGCAAGTAGGGTCGAGCTGCAGACTCGGAGCCTCGGTCCAGATTGGAACTTCCGCTCGGAGCCTCGGTCCAGATTGGAACTTCCGCCCTGCCACAGGACTATTACTCCTGTGACAGGGCAATGCGCTGATTGGCGGAAAGTACGGAAGTATCTCGAAGTACGTCTGACGTATCTCGAATTACGTCTGACGTTTCTCTACGTTAGCGAACATTAAACGTTGTATTCATAAAATAATATAAATTCAGCAGCATGGGGAGGGCCGGGGGGAGGGGAGGTACAGGTAGTAGAAGACATAGAGGTACAGGTCACATAATTATAGTACAGTGGAGAAGTAAAAATAGAATAAAAAGGCAGTGGAAACAATATACAATATTATTAACTCTAATAATAACACGCCTCGCGGGCTCATTATAATACGAGAGCCGTGGGTCTGCATTGTATAGAGCGGATCCCCCGGCCGTATTCAAGCGCTGGAGCGCTTTGCGATGGATCAAACTGTATTAATATAGTAGTAATAATAGTAGTTGGCTAGTTGCGCGCTTCTGGCCACCTCCCGCAGTGCGCACATACACACATACTGTCTGTAGCCTATACAGTACGTGCAAAATTAGTTGTCAAGAGCCAATCGCACAGGTTGCCTCATCTCATCTGGCTCTGCAAATAGATCTAGAGTCTGAATATCATATATAGCCTTCTGATGATCTCTCTCTCTCTCTCTCTCTCTCTCTCTCTCGTCTCAAATCCATTCTGAGAACGGAATGCAGTGCCCGCGACGAGGGTCTTGATTGATTGATTGATTGATTGATTGATTGATTGATTGAAAATTGTATTAACAGATCATGCTGGACCTACAAAACAGTACAGTACTGTTTCTCATTCCTGTACTGTTGTTTATACTCTGCTCCTGTGTTGTAACCCAACCCCCTCCAATGTACAGTAAATGACCAAGTATGGTTTTGTCAATATTCCAATGTACAGTTTTGCTTGTACAGTTGCACAGTGTCCCCCACCCACCCACCCCTCCTACCCGACCCCCCCCCCCCCCAAGGCGAAAGTCTTTCTCTGGTCTGCATCCCCTTAACAATTGTGTGTATTGAGCTGTACTGTACTGTACCCATTCTGCAATCTGTTAATAAAATGTTCAATCAAGAATGGAGTGATTGACAGTGTCAAAGGCCTTTTGTAGGTCCAGCATGATCTGTTAATACAATTTTCAATCAATCAATCAATCAATCAATCAATCAAGACCCGCGTCGCAGGCACTGCATTCCGTTCTCAGAATGGATTTGAGAGAGATCATCAGCAGGCTATATATGATATTCAGACTCTAGATCTATTTGCAGAGCCAGATGAGATGAGGCAACCTGTGCGATTGGCTCTTGACAACTAATTTTGCACGTACTGTATAGGCTACAGACAGTATGTGTGTATGCGCGCACTGCGGGAGGTGGCCAGAAGCGCGCAACTAGCCAACTACTATTATTACTACTATATTAATACAGTTTTATCCATGGCAAAGCGCTCCAGCGCTTGAATACGGCCGGGGGATCCGCTCTATACAATGCAGACCCACGGCTCTCGTATTATAATGAGCCTGCGAGGCGTGTTATTATTAGAGTTAATAATATTGTATATTGTTTCCACTGCCTTTTTATTCTATTTTTACTTCTCCACTGTACTATAATTATGTGACCTGTACCTCTATGTCTTCTACTACCTGTACCTCCCCTCCCCCCGGCCCTCCCCATGCTGCTGAATTTATATTATTTTATGAATACAACGTTTAATGTTCGCTAACGTAGAGAAACGTCAGACATAATTCGAGATACGTCAGACGTACTTCGAGATACTTCCGTACTTTCCGCCAATCAGCGCATTGCCCTGTCACAGGAGTAATAGTCCTGTGGCAGGGCGGAAGTTCCAATCTGGACCGAGGCTCCGAGTCTGCAGCTGGACCCTATTGGATCTCGCTGTACAGCGTTATTGAGATCAATATTGAATTTTTTCGCCATGGCATTCAAAATTCATATATACACCCATGGCCGCCTAGTTATAGTTGAAAGTGGGGGTGCAAGATTCTTTTTTATTCTTTTTTTTTATTTTATTTTTTTTACATTTAATGAACACCTGTATGTGCAATTTCCTGCAATATAGAGCCTTCAATCTTGACCAAAATAAAGCTGCTCTTTTCACTATAAAACTCAGTTTATATTGCAGTATGATAGCTATAATAATAATAACTTCACTGCGAGGGCTCTTTTAGCTAACGCTAGCTAGGCACGTATGATAGCCAATTACTATTATAATAATAATAATAATAATAACTTTCCCATCCTCCCAAAGCCCCTCCGGCCCCGTTCACATCCGCAGCGGCAGTACCAACAACAACAACAATTAATTGACGCTATCAATAGCCCCAGTGAGCGCGGCGGCTGGCTGAATGAATGAATGAAAACTTTATTTAACAGATTGCAGAATGGGTACAATACAGTACGGTTCAATACACACAATTGTTAAGGTGATGCAGACCAGAGAAAGACGTTTGTCTTGTTTACATCAGGGTCCATAGCCCCTTTCGTGACTGTGCTGCACCGAGTGAATCCACAGTCACTTGCTCCTCAATGGGAAACCAACCTAGATTTACCCTGAAGGACTGGTTCTGGCCGAACCGTTCGTTATACAAGTATCACAGAGACATTACAAATGTGCTCACAGTTGCACGAGGGTTTCGGACAGAGATACGGGATGGTGCGCAGGCGCTGTGATCACCCAACGGCGGAAATAATGCCGCTTTGAGCAGTTTATAAAAAAATATTAAAAATATTTATTAGCAACGCCGAGCTTTCAAACCATCCCGTATCTCTGTCCGAACATATACAGAAATAAATACAGTAAAAACATACATGACATCATGACATTTATGGCATAGGGACATACATGACATACAGGTATATACTGTAGTACTGTTACATTTGTGACATATACGATATGCAAATAATATACAGTACTGTTACCCAGAGATCCTAACAGAAAATATTATATATATATGATGGGGATGAGACTGTACATTAGGAGGAGGGGGGGGGGGGGTGGACATTTACGGTGGCCAGTTTCGAATTGCAGTCTCCCGTAGGTGCTCTTTAAGAGCGGTTTTGAATGTGGGCAGGGGTAAAGTGGGTTTTAGGAGTGAGGTTAAGCAGTAGTCTGACCAGTTTGTTTTGTGATGTTTGTAATCTTGTTTTTAGTGCCTTTGAGGTGCTTTGGTACCATGAGGTGCAGGCATAGTCGTAGTACCCTTGAATGAGTACTGAGAGTACCCATGATTTTTGCCATTTTGTTATCGTGAAATTGGTATTAAATTTAATTCTGATTGGCATTAAAAAGTCTTAAAGCCTTAAATCTGACTGGGCTAAACCCTGGTTATTTTCAGCCCAATTTATTCATTTCACTGCAAACCATCTGATCAATATATCACCCATACTACATAAAGCATTTACTGACGATCACGTAATTATAAACGCCGCCCCCCCCCCCTTTCCTCCGTGCATGATGACGCATAACGTATACGATCATATACAGTTGAATTTTTTAATATAGCGTGTCTAGGGAATAAACGGCAATCGATGCATTTAGGTCTATAACTCACGTTCTAGGAATTACTACAGGAAATGATAAAACATACTTATATTCTAGAAGGTATTTTTGTATGAATGAAAAAGTATAACGTTCCTACATCCTGAACAATAGATAATCGATGTTGAATGCAGGCATTAAAGTGTTCCGTCTCAAGACGGATTTCCGTCAATTTGATTGGGGAGATCCGTCAATTTGATTCGCAGTCTAACGGAATTGACTACCTGGTATAATATGATTTGTAGATGCATACAGATTGAAACAAAATTGAGCCAATCAGAGGCGCCAAATATCATGAAAAGGGAATTTTTTCTACCGAGGCGGCGCCAAGCAATCATCACTCAGGGACTCGAGTGGTTGCAGCTGGAGGCTATTGGGCGAGTGACATTTGCGAGGTCTGTCCGCCACATGGCAGGGTAACAAAATAGTTGTGTCCCCTGCTGTGGTTGTGAGTAT
>NW_028174311.1:395000-576000 GCF_963971535.1 Notolepis coatsorum | reverse complement strand
AGCTGTGAACGCCTGTGAACACCAGCAACTAGGACAGAGAGACTTCGGCTCAGCTTCTTCCCCCAGGCCATCAGAGTCTTGAACACTGAACTCTCCACACATGAGCACACATGAGCACACACACAACACACACACTGTACACACTCACAAACTAGCAGCCACTTTAACATGAACACACACACACTCATGCTGCACATGCTCACACTTATGGTCACTTTACAAACTGAAAGGTTACTTTAAAAAATAGTATAGTATAACTTGAGATTGTATAATATAGCATTGTATAGCAGTGTACATAAAGACCCAGTGCCTCATCCGTAGCTAACAGTGTATTGCACTATCACAGGACCTAGCATGTCTTACCATGCTCTTGTAAAAACTCATGTACATATACCTGATATGCCCTACTTTGATTACTTGTATTATTGCACAAATGTCGTTCTCATCCTATTGGATTCTTATTATTGTATTATTGTATTATGCACAATCGTTGCCGGCAAGACCCCCCGCATTTCACTGTATACTTGTTTGCCGTGACAAATAAAACTCTTGACTTGACTTGACTTGTGCTGCATCCTATTTTTTCACTCGTGAACAAAAGAAAAGAGAAGAATAAAAACCAACCAAGGGTGATGACAACCTGCCTCTGACTACCTGCCTTTTTCCACTGCTTGGCCACATCCTCACACCACCCCTCCCCCCCACCCACCTACTCCTAATGCACAGTTTCCTCCCCCTCGTATGTATATATTATCTGTTAGGATCTCTGTTTAACAGTACTGTATACTTGTATATCTTGTATGTCACAAATGTAACAGTTCTGTATACCTGTATGTCATGTATTGTCATAAATGTCATGAAATATATCTGTATGGCCCCCGTAAATGTCCAAACCCCCCCTCCCACCCCCTCCTCTGTTAGGATCTCTGTTTAACATTACTGTATATTTGCAGATATTGTAATGTCACAAATGTAACAGTACTGTATACCTCCATGTCATGTATGTCAGAAATGTCATGATATATATCTGTATGTTGCGTATGTCAGAAATGTCATTATGAATTGAAAATGGGGGACCCTGATGTAAACAAGACGAAAGTCTTTCTCTGGTCTGCATCCCCTTAACAATTGTGTGTATTGAGCCGTACTGTATTGTACCCATTCTGCAATCTGTTAATACAATTTTCAATCAATCAATCAAAACCCCCTCTATGAGGAGCTAGCCAAGATGAGAACCCCTCCTACCGCCTCTATGAGGAGCTAGCCAAGATGAGAACCCCTCCTACCCCCTCTATGAGGAGCTAGCCAAGATGAGAACCCCTCCTACCCCCTCTATGAGGAGCTAGCCAAGATGAGAACCCACCCCACCCCCTCTATGAGGAGCTAGTCAAGATGAGAACCCCTCCCACCCCCTCTATGATGAGCTAGCCAAGATGAGAACCCCTCCTACCCCCTCTATGATGAGCTAGCCAAGATGAGAACCCCTCCCACCCCCTCTATGAGGAGCTAGCCAAGATGAGAACCCCTCCTACCCCCTCTATGAGGAGCTAGCCAAGATGAGAACCCCTCCTACCCACTCTATGAGGAGCTAGCCAAGATGAGAACCCCTCCCACCCCCTCTATGAGGAGCTAGCCAAGATGAGAACCCCTCCCACCCCCTCTATGAGGAGCTAGCCAAGATGAGAACCCCTCCCACCCCCTCTATGAGGAGCTAGTCAAGATGAGAACCCCTCCCACCCCCTCTATGAGGAGCTAGTCAAGATGAGAACCCCTCCCACCCCCTCTATGAGGAGCTAGCCAACATGAGAACCCCTCCTACCCCCTCTATGAGGAGCTAGCCAAGATGAGAACCCCTCCTACCCCCTATATGAGGAGCTAGCCAAGATGAGAACCCCTCCTACCCCCTCTATGAGGAGCTAGCCAAGATGAGGAGCACGTTCAGCCACAGACTCATGCCCCCCCGACACTCCACTAACCGTCTTGGCCAGTCAGCCATCAACGTATGACGGATATCGTGCCAGTTAGGGTACCTTGTGTATACTTCACCTTGTGTATACTGTTTACTTTTACTCTTACTCATAGTTTATATTCAGATTAACATTTTCTATTGCCTATATTTATTGTAATGTATAATATAACACAGACACACAGACCCTCATCTGCACCTTTGTTTATTTTTCTCATATCTTTAATATTCAGAGTTAATTATATTGTTTTACACCATTTATTCTTATCGTATTTTTATATTCTGATGCAATTGTATCCCCTATGTTTATGTCTTTCTACTATTACCCTGCCCATATCTGTACCCCCCCCCCTCATCGTAATGATGTATTGTGTGTTTTGATGTAAATCAAGATCCGTGGTCCGAGGTATTATGAATACAAATCTGAATACTAATATTGAAAAATGTATATCAGAAAGATTAGTAAACAATTCCTAAAGTCCAATAAAAAAAGGTATTACAATATGGATCCATACTGTTTGTGAAATAAATATGCTCTTTCATTAGTATGGTCAGCAAGAGTTAAGAAGAAGGAAGAAGAGAGAAGAGAGAAGAGAGAGAGTATGGGAGGGTGAAAGAGAAGAGAGAAAGAGAGAGAGAGAGAGAGTATGGGAGGGTGGAAGAGAAGAGGAGAGAGAGTATGGGAGGGTGGAAGAGAAGAGAGAGAGAAAGAGTATGGGAGGGTGGAAGAGAAGAGAGAGAGTAGCAGTGTACAAAGAGAGTCATTGTACTTGATTCATATTCAACATGAGATCATCTGGCATGTGAGTTCTCATGATACATGCATACTGACTATGTCCATAATTAGTCCATAAGGTACATCTCCCTTCATTGATTATATGATAGGCTGTTTACATCATATTGTCATAAACAGATACTGAGCAGAGGCAAGAGTCCATTTAGAGCGAACATAGTGTACAGAATATTCATATAAGGATGTGTGAATCATCTTTCCTCCTTACACCCACGCTGCTATGACATCTGCATTTCCCCAAGAGGATATATCTTATCTTATCTTAAAACCACAAAGAGACCCTGCTAGGTGAGAAACAGCAGAGCTATCAGATGAGAAAACTAGATTAGCAAGAAAGCAGAAATTATATCTTTTTTTTGTATCCACTTTTTCTCCTTATTTTCTATTTTTCTCCCATCCCAATTTCGTATTTCCAATTCTTCCCTCCCCTGTCTTGAACGTTGCTAGACTATGCCTCCCACTGGTCGGCCATAGTGAGGATAGAAGCCTTGCATCGCGTGTCCCCTCCGGTACACGAGGAGGCAGCCTGTCGCATCTTTTCACCGCAGCAGCTCGAACTCTCAGTGGCGAGGAGTAACGCGTGGGAGGCTCACGCTGCCCCCAATACTTCCTGTTTCCGCCGCACCGGCGTCACCCAACCGACCTGTAGGAGTCGCTGTCCACAACGTCCAATCCCCACCCACCGGCTTTCCCACCCTCTAACACTGCCAGTTGTGTTAGTATGACGGCCGGTCAAGCCGGTAGCAACACCGAGAGCTGGGCTCGATACCAGCATATCCTGCGTTAGTGGCGAGCGCCTTGCCCACTGCGCCACTCAGCCACCCCGCAGAAATTATTTCTATACATGCATGTGAATGTGCTGACGTTGAAATGATACATGTCAGCCGGCCATCAGCTGATGTAGAACACTGTCTTGTATCACCCAGCATGACAGCAGAACAGCTCTAACTAGTGCAGTCAGTCTGACTGGACTGATGAGCAAGATTCTACCTCTTTCCCATCACACAATCTGACACATAATAAATGTAACAGATGACCAACATTTGTATGGAGGCCTTTACTGAAAAACAACGATTATTTTGCACATCATTTTGCACATATCCCCAAACTGTTAACGGTTTTGCTCAAATTAATTTAGCTTGACAGTTATTGAGGGTTTATAAATTTGGATATGTCCTCCAGTGATGTCATTGGATGACATTGAATCCTTGTGTTAATTACAGCTCAATGCTCCCTATTGCAATGTCTGCTGTTTTTATTTTTAACATCTCCACCATTTAATTTGGCTTGGGAGGAGGAGGAGGTGGTGGATTCATATAAGTTCCTTGGGGTACACCTGAACAATAAACTGGACTGGTCGGACAACACAGAGGCCCTCTACAGGAAGGGACAGAGCATGCTGTTCTTCCTGAGGAGACTCAGGTCCTTCAACGTGTGCAATAGACTGCTGCAGTCATTCTACCAGTCTGTAGTGGCCAGCGTCCTCTTCTATGCTGTGGCATGCTGGGGGGGCTACACCAACTCAAGGGACACCAACAAACTGAACAAGCTGGTGAGGAAGGGTAGCTCTGTGGTGGGAGTCGAGCTGCTCAGACTAGAGGTGGTGGCAGAGAGGGGGATGAGAAGGAAGTTGGCTGCTATCCTGGAGAATCCCTCCCATCCCCTCTACGGTGAGCTAGTCAAGATGAGAAGCACGTTCAGTCACAGACTCATACCCCCCCGACACTCAACTAACCGCCTCGGCCAGTCCTTCATACCAGCGGCCATCAGGCTCCACAACAGTGGGCAGGGACTGCTGCCAGACATCCAACTACAACTACTAGGAACCTAAAAGGACAATGTAACGGACCATTTGAGATTAAACATGTCTAGACAATATCCTTTGCTGTTTACTAAATAATATTCAGTATGTATGTATGTATGCCTTGAAATGACGTGTGGGATTTTTACCCGAGTTCGATACCCGTAGGCCTATATAAATCTGTCCCTATTGGCGCACCGTAGATCAGGACAGCTGGAAGCACCTGTGAAGTGATGTAGTCGGTCGGCAGCAGGAACGTTTGGTGCGTCTTTTTGTTTCGCCTTTGTATTCCTGTGCGTCGCGACTTTTATCCTTTTGTATTGATCGTGTGTTTTAAACGGAAGAAAGGACCTTTTAGTTTACATTCCTTGGAGAGCGCAGCAAGGTATGCTTTGTTGTTTATTTGATTATGGTTGTAACTTTGTATAATGTAATTTGTGAATGAATGATTTTATGTCTTGTGTAAGAATGTAATCCTTGTAGTTTTGATACCAATGTTATTTAGTTTAGTGTTTGTACTGTGCTGTGGAAACCGTTATGTGAAATGTTTGTTTGTCTGTTTATGTACGTTTCCAATGCAGTTTTCACGGTGCTAAGATGACGTCACGGATGGACAAATAAATAAAGATCGTCTTATGCATCAGTCGAGACTCTGTCGTTTGGATCCAAGGGCTGTAACAGACAATAACACTACCTTATGCATACCGCACCTTATGTGAATACTGTATACTTCAGTTAGTTAGTTAATTATATTGATTTGTTATATTGTTTACGGCTTGTTTTTACTACCTGTACCTCCCCTCCCCATGCTGCTATGATGCCTGCATTTCCCCAAGGGGATCAATAAAGGAATATCTTATCTTGAAACTCTTAATGCAAAGTACTAAACGGACTTGCCGAATTCTTACCTTAACACATTACATCCTATGCTGAAATGCAAAGTGCAAAACTGTTGATACAAAGTGCCAAACTATAAATCTATGCTCCATTCTCAGAATACAGCCACCTAATATTACAACAATGTTCAATTGCTTATTGCTACAAACGCAGATCACTAAATAATTTTATTTTTTTACTAATGTCTCATTACCTTCAACAACCTTGCCCAGTTGAGGAGCATTGCAATACAATTGATAATCTCTTCACCACTACATAAAAGGCTGCTTATAACCCTGAAGAAAGGAGCAACATGGAGCAAGTCGGTGCAGCTGAGGTTGGCAACGAAGGACAGGGTTGTGGTCGTGGCCAAGGAAGCAGAAGAACATCTGTCTCAAATGAAATTATAACCACAATTGTTGACCACGTAATACAGTAAACCGAGGTCTAGCACTGGCTGAAGCTGGCAGGGTGGTGCAGCCAAACCTGAACAGGTCAACGGTGGCATCCCTTATACGATTTCTTACAGTAAGAGAGATACAGTAAGAGATCTCTGGAGCAGCCTTCCCCTCACTTCAGGACATCTACTCTACCAGGGCCACCAGGAGAGCACACAACATCATTAAGGACAGTGCACACCCCCAACACAGACTCTTCAACCTCCTGCCATCAGGCAGGCGATACAGGAGTCTGAAAGCCAGAACTACGAGACTGACAAACAGTTTCTACCCACAGGCCATCAGACTCTTGAATGCCTAGCCCCCCCCCCCCCCCCTCCACACACACCTTCTACTATGAACTATGAATCACTAAAGACACTTTTAACTGCTGCTATGACTCACTGTCACCTCCATGGAACGTGCAATTGTAACTCACTGTGCCTTGTTGTATTGTATATATATATTGTATCTATTTTTATCATATCTTATTTTCTAGCACTCACTTGTATTTAAATATGTTTAAGTTAAGTACTGTGTGATTTTTTTTGTGAAGGGTGGACTAGCAAAGTAAGATTTTCATTGTATGGCAAACTGTCGTTTTAACTGTGCATATGACAATAAACAATCTTGAATCTTGAATAATGGGTAAGTCAATATGTGTAATTTACTGTACAGTAACTGTATATCGAAATTACAGTAATTGTAAAATGTATATTGTTGTCTGTTACAGTATATTTCATGAATACTAAAGGTGTGAATTATTTCTGTAATTGTTATTTTTACTGTACTTTAGAACTGAAAGAGCACCACCAAGTGGAGGACGTGGCCATCTTCTCTCTGTGCAATACTTACAGTACTTTACAATAGTTTGTTTACTGTAACTGTTTTTGTTTTTACTTTAAAATACAGAGCATTACTGTAGGTATTTTCCTTTACTGTAATGATTCAACTTTAAATACTGTAATCAAATATTTAGTGTGTCTTTCATAAAAACACAAGCACTATACTGAAGTCTATCACAGGGGTTATGAGGAAATTACCATTGCATAGTCTATTTTGGTAACAAGTATTTTGTGTTTGACTGCATTATTTGATAAATACCAAGTTTGTTTATTATTTGTCATAGTAAAATACAGAATATTTTATAATGAAATGATTTTTTCTGTATGAGCCCCTGAGAGTGTGCTTCATACAGTAATAGATACAAAATATTAAATAGGGCGGCCGGGTAGCGCAGCGGACTAAGCGTCTGCCTACCACCACAGAGACAGTGGGATCGAATCCAGCTGTGGTGCTTCCGGGTTGGCCGACCGTCCATACTGACACAATTGGCAGTGTTAGCGGGTGGGAAACCCGGCGAGGGTGGGTCCTGGTCGTTGTAAACAGCGACTCCTACAGGTCGGGGCGCCTGCACAGCAAGGGAAGGATCTAGGAAAGGTAGTGTGACCTTCCACACGTTACACTCTCCCAGTGAGAGTCTGCGCTGCCAGGTGAAAAGAAGTGGTGGGCTGGCTACACATGTGTCGTTGGAAGCATGTGATAGTCTACGCCCTCCCAGACCGACGATAGGGGGTAGAATGCGCAGCGACCAAGAACGGCATTGGGAATTGGCATAACGACTAACATTGGGAGGGGAGAAAAACGGAAAAAGAAGGGGGAAAAAAGATAATTAAAAAAATAATAATAATAAATATTAAATAATAAAAAATATAAAATAAAGGAGTGTTCAGTCAATATACATATATACAATATACAATACAGAGTAAAATGAGTAACAGTGAGGTACAATGCAGAAGTGCAATGAGGTATGAATTGTAGTGCAAATCTCTTTAATAATAGATAAATATAAAGTGTGTTAAAGTGTCTAAAGTGAGTCAAGTGAGTGATAAGGTGAGTGGTTTTAAATGCTCACTTAATTGTTTGAAATATCTAATGTTCTGGTGCTGTGATAAGCTTTTGATTATACTATTCTCTGATTTGACAATGGTATTTTTATTTTGCCTGCTATATTGCATTATGAACCCAAAATTAGCAGTATAGCATTCTGTGTTAAAAGTGTTGCACATTGAAAGCCACTAAGCCAAACAAGGAACAGCAAAAGTGGACAAACCATGGCTGTAGTCAAGAAGCTGATGGGAGATGGGTGTGTCCGTCTTCCCTATGACCAGTGTTGGTCCCCCTGGCTCCCAGTGACACACATGAATCAGAACATTCACTGACCAGCCACATTCAGTCAGTCACAATGTCAAACAGACTCTCCACCTGGTCGACCAAGACCACAGAGTCAAACAGACTCTCCACCTGGTCAACCAAGACCACAGAGTCAAACAGACTCTCTACCTGGTCAACCAAGACCACAGAGTCAAACAGACTCTCCACCTGGTCGACCAAGACCACAGAGTCAAACAGACTCTCCACCTGGTCGACCAAGACCACAGAGTCAAACAGACTCTCCACCTGGTCAACCAAGACCACAGAGTCAAACAGACTCTCCACCTGGTCGACCAAGACCACAGAGTCAAACAGACTCTCCACCTGGTCAACCAAGACCACAGAGTCAAACAGACTCTCCACCTAGTCGACCAAGACCACAGAGTCAAACAGACTCTCCACCTGGTCAACCGAGACCACAGAGTCAAACAGACTCTCCACCTGGTCAACCAAGACCACAGTGTCAAACAGACTCCACCTGGTCAACCAAGGCTACAAAGTCTCGCTCAAATCTCCTGTCCTGCAAACCCACCTGCACCCTGATGAATCATCCCAAAGACATTGTATCATCAAAGACATCATGCATGCAATCCATGAAGCAAAATGGCCCCACAGCTCTCGCCCTTACCTGGCAACTCTTCCTTTTCACCTCCATGTCACAGACACCTTCATATATAATTATAAATACATGCACACATAAAACCTACATACATTGGCACGTATAATTTAATGTACCTACAGATATCCAGATATCGTTTTCCGCCCCTGTGATGATACAATTGAAAATCATCTGATAATTATTAAAATATATGTTTCACATTATGCCACTCAGCCAAGGCTATATGAATGAATTAATGTTATGTCTCAGTGTCCAAGCTTCATCTAAATAATCCACAAAGGGAAATGTTTCTCATATAGATTTTCAGTATTTCTGACTCTCTATTTTAATCTTCTAATCTATGTCAGAATCAGAATCAGAATCTATGTATCTATACGGATAAGGATAAAGATGAACTTTATTTATCCCCTTGGGGAAATTAGGTGACATACACATACAGCCATAGCCTCATTATACAAATATTCCACAATCATTACATTGACAGTAATAATGGCACACATAAAATCACACAAGCATGTACATTTGTTGAAACATGCCGACTACAGTAGAAATGTATCTTATCAAACAAACCCTTCTTCCGACCATTATACAGAAGGCAGTATGAGACTACATTTATAAAGACTTTTTTTTTTAAAGTTTGTTTTCAAATTCTTAGCCCACATAAATGACAAGCCTATGCTGTTCTTCAGTGAGTATGCTCTGGCCAAGGTCCACACAAAATGCTCTCTATGCTCAAGGTCCACTCTTACTCCCTCATTCACACTCTCTCTCACTCTCTCTCACACACAGCTTTTGATATGTTATAATGCATCACAGCCCATCTTTTACACTCCTTGTCTTTCTGCCTGTCTTTTACACATCCTACAGCACCATTTCAAGATTCAAGATTGTTTATTGTCATATGCACAGTTAAAACGACAGTTTGCCATACAATGAAAATCTTACTTTGCTAGTCCACCCTTCACAAAAAAATCACACAGTACTTAACTTAAACATATTTAAATACAAGTGAGTGCTAGAAAATAAGATATGATAAAAATAGATACAATATATATATACAATACAACAAGGCACAGTGAGTTACAATTGCACGTTCCATGGAGGTGACAGTGAGTCATAGCAGCAGTTAAAAGTGTCTTTAGTGATTCATAGTTCATAGTAGAAGGTGTGTGTGGAGGGGGGGGGGGGGGGGGGGGCTAGGCATTCAACAGTCTGATGGCCTGTGGGTAGAAACTGTTTGTCAGTCTCGTAGTTCTGGCTTTCAGACTCCTATATCGCCTGCCTGATGGGACAGGTCAACATTATGGGAAATGTGTTTATCGTCTTCTTCAGAGTCAGACAAACTTTTTTTTTAAATGTCCTCTGTGCGTTCAGGAGAAAGCTATCCGGCTGCAAGCTAGCCTTGCTTAGCAAACATCAATGGAAATGGATATGGACCAGCTAAATCAAATCAAATCAAATGTATTTGTAAGGCCCGACAACACACGTTAATGTCCCCATGGGCCGGACACGTCTTCTTTATACAAGTCAAGAAGAAACATCACAATAAATCAAGAACAAAACAAAAACACCATAAAGTCCAAAATAAAATGTAAAATAAATAAATGCAACACTCCCAGACATACCCGACGCGACGGTAAGGAAAAACTCACTAAAAACCTAGCAATAGGAAAAAAGCACCACAGGCAAAGTGGAGGAGAGAAACCTTAGAAGGGCCATTCAAGGGGGGGCTCTCTCTTCTTAGATGTTGGTGATAGTAGTGTTGCTATGGATGATCAATTGGTGGAGAATAAAACAGGTGAAACAGTTGGTATGTATGTATGTACACATACGTATATGTGTAATAAAACACAAATATGTACATGCAATAGCAACTGGGGTACATAAGAACATTTTGAAAGATTGAAAATAGAATAGAGCTAATAACGGATCCATTTGAGGTTGCCTAGCTGTTGGGCCAAAAACACCTTTCTGGTGCAAGCTAGGCTACCTTGCAGCCGGAGAGCTTTCTACTGAATGTACAGAGAGGACGTTGGTATCTTATCTTCTTGTCTGACCCTGGAGAAGACAGTAAGCAGCATTTCCTATAATGTTGGCATGTTCCTTTAAAACAGTAGTTAACCCTGCCTTTTAGGCTTTTACACATCCAACAGTGTCATTAAAACATTACCTCTGCTCCACACCAGGAGGAAGAGCAGCAGGATTGGGTTCATCTCTGTGTCCAGCGGCCAGGCAGCTACATGGATACGGAGCTGGAAGCCTGATGTCTTGTCCAGTCTGAACTGTGGAAGCCTGTTGTCTTGGGAGCGACCTGGGACTCTTCTCTTCTCTGTTCTTCTCTTCTAATATCCTCTCCTCTGCTAGTCTGAAGAGCTGTACTTCTGTTTATCTCTTGATCTACCCACATCCTCTAGATGCTTACGTCACACGCAAGGTGGTTAGAGGGGGGACAAAACGGTTTCCTTGACGTTCCGCTAGTCTCTAGTAGTTGTTTATTTATATGTCTGTGACAAGGACACTAAATGGAGTCATATAACACATCTGTATCTTCATTTGATTTAGTCCCCAAACACTCCACCAGTGCAATGTGCCGTACCCCAATCTGACTTAGCCTATTAGCCTTGATCTGTGCACACAGGAAGCTCCTCTCAAATTGGATGGCAAAGTGCTGACATCTCCCCTGGTCCTCGTCCCAATCTCTGTAGCACTGCCAGCCCTGCCCCATCAACATGGGGACCCTAAACAGGCCCCCCCAATATACAATATACAATACAATACACAAACTACAACCTAAGTACAATGAAGTAAAAATGCAGACAATAAGGTACAAATGCAGACTATGGGGTACAAAAACTTTAAGGCAAGGTGCAAATGCAAATGAGGTATGTAGTGCAAATCTTTTTAATAAATAGATAAATATAATGTGTTCAAGTGTCTAAAGTGAGTGTTAGGTGAGTGTTTGTTTAACGTGAGTGTGTGCATGTGGATGTGTGTGCAATGAGTGTAGATGGATGGGTTGATGATGTTACATAGAGTCATTGAGCATCCTGATGGCCTGGGGATAGAAGCTCGTTCTGAGTCTCTCTGTACTGGCCATGAGACTCCGGTAGCGCTTGCCTGACCGCAGCAGTGCAAAGAGGCAGTTGTTTGTATTCAATACATAGTTCCCCTGCCTCTTGTCCAGGTGTGATGCTGCTGTGTGCAGCACATGGGCTATGGCGTCCTCCGTGGACTTGTTGGGTGATATGCATATTGCAGGGTGTTGGGGAGGGAGGAACAGATGTAGCCCTTCACTAGCTTCTCAAAGCACTTCATCACTATGGAGGTGAGAGCTACAGGGCGATAGTCGTTGAGGCAAGCGTGCATGGATTTTTTGGGTACAGGGACAATAGTGGACTTTTTCAAACAGGTGGGGATGACAGATTGTTCTAAGGGGGTATGTGTCAGTTTGGGGATATGTGCAAAATGATGTGCAAAATAATCGTTGTTTTTCAGTAAAGGCCTCCATACAAATGTTGGTCATCTGTTACATTTATTATGTGTCAGATTGTGTGATGGGAAAGAGGTAGAATCTTGCTCATCAGTCCAGTCAGATTGACTGCACTAGTTAGAGCTGTTCTGCTGTCATGCTGGGTGATACAAGACAGCATTCTACGTCAGCTGATGGCTGCCTGACATGTATCATTTCAACGTCAGCACAACAGCTCTGCTGTTTCTCACCTAGCAGGGTTTCTTTGTGGTTTTAAGATTAGATAAGATATTTCCTCTTGGGGAAATGCAGGCGTCATAACAGCGTACTATCTCTCTCTTCTCTTCCACCCTCCCATACTCTCTCTCTCTCTTCCACCCTCCCATACTATCTCTCTCTCTTCTCTTCCACCCTCTCTGGGGAGAGCTGGACCTAAACAGCACAGTACAGTCCCCTCTCTGGGGAGATCTGGACCTAAACGGCACCACAGTACAGTCCCCTCTCTGGGGAGATCTGGACCTAAACGGCACAGTACAGTCCCCTCTCTGGGTAGATCTGGACCTAAACACCACAGTACAGTCCCCTCTCTGGGGAGATCTGGACCTAAACGGCACAGTACAGTCCCCTCTCTGGGTAGATCTGGACCTAAACACCACAGTACAGTCCCCTCTCTTGGTAGATCTGGACCTAAACGGCACAGTGCAGTCCCCTCTCTGGGTAGAGCTGGACCTAAACGGCACCACAGTACAGTCCCCTCTCTGGGGAGATCTGGACCTAAACGGCACAGTACAGTCCCCTCTCTGGGTAGATCTGGACCTAAACACCACAGTACAGTCCCCTCTCTTGGTAGATCTGGACCTAAACGGCACAGTGCAGTCCCCTCTCTGGGTAGATCTGGACCTAAACACCACAGTACAGTCCCCTCTCTGGGTAGATCTGGACCTAAACACCACAGTACAGTCCCCTCTCTGGGTAGATCTGGACCTAAACACCACAGTACAGTCCCCTCTCTGGGGAGATCTGGACCTAAACACCACAGTACAGTCCCCTCTCTGGGGAGATCTGGACCTAAACGGCACAGTGCAGTCCCCTCTCTGGGTAGAGCTGGACCTAAACGTCACCACAGTACAGTCCCCTCTCTGGGGAGATCTTGTGGACCTATTATGAGATGTTTTTTGTTTGACAAAAATGGCCTTGCCATTTAAGATAATAATAATAATACACTTTATTTGTAGAGCACCTTTCATACAGAAACTGCAGCTCAAAGTGCTTCACAACAGAAAAAAGACAGGCATAAAATGAGCACATAAAGTGCAGATATATAGAATCACAGTTTTTCACATTAGGATCTAACATCCCAACAGGCCACCTTGTTTATGGTTTGATTCAGTTTTAAATAGACAATAATAAAAAAGAGTAAGGTAAAATAGACAGAGTAAAATAGTGCAATAGTGCAGTGCAATAAAATAGTAGAATAGAATAGATAAAAAAAAATAATAATCTTTTTACAGTGCAATAAAATAGTTCGGGATTACTGTTCAACAGTTCAGATCGCAGGCATCAGTGTATTTTGTGCGGTTTTCCCAGCTGAGGATTCTGTACTTGTTGAGAATGTGACAGTGGTGGTAAGTATATGGTTTTCGGTCCAGCACCTTGAGGGCCTGTTTATACAGAGAGAGAATGGGTGTCATGGTTGTGTTTTTTGCATGGGTCCAGCTAGTCATACAGTACATGAGATGGGAAATGATCATTGCATTCATATAGAGAAGGGCAGCAGTAGATGTTAAACAGTTCCTCATGAATCTGAAATTTGACACGTTATATTTGGCAATCTGCGTTACTCTTTTTACCTGCTTTTTTAAAGTTAATGTAGAGTCGAGGATAATACCAAGATATTTAAATTGAGAGACTACTTGAATTGGCTCTCCAGCAACAAACACTTTTGTGAAGTACATACAAACTGTCTTCTTCACATTAACACATTGTCTGCCACACAGTTTGCCCCTCTCATGCCCCTCTCTGCCACCACTCTAAGCCTATGGAGATGTTCACCTTCTTTGCAGGGCTATAACTTTTTAAAATGTATTGCTAAATTGACATTACTATGGCCCATTCAACATCGATTATCTATGGGTCTACCGTCTAGAATATAAGTATGTTTTTATTGTTTTCTGCAGTAATTCCTAGAACGCTAGTTATATGCCTAAACGCATATATAGATTATGATGCCGTTTATTCGCGATACACGCTATATTAAAAAATCCAACTGAATACGATCCTATACGTTATGACTCATCATGCGCGGATGAACGGGGGGGGGGGGGGGGGTCGTTTATAATTCCATGATCGTCAGTAAATGATCAGATGGTTTGTAAATAAAGAAATGTACAATCGCCTTGAAAATGACGTCAGCGTCCCCTTACCGTTCGCCGATGAGACTGGAGGAAAAAGATCCCACTTATTTGACGTCGATCGACTATATCCATTTCCGGTTTGTATGGCGCAATAAACGCCCAAATCATATCGATTATTGAGTTATGGCAGCGATCCATATACACGGATGTGTGTCTAGAGTCCCGCAACGATATGTGACTGCCGGACGGATTTCCCAGATGCACCGAGATCACCAGATCCATTTCCGATTGTAACTCGCCCGATCATCCACCAGGCGGCGGTATTGTTGTGCAGGCTCCCACTGTATCAGCCGAGGCTGGGTGGTGTAATTATGAATGCGATTCACTACACAACTACCGTGGGCCTGGTCTACAAGATACACTACACCACTAAGATACACTACACCACTAAGATACACTACACCACTAAGGTACACTACACCACTAAGATACACTACACCACTAAGATACACTACACCACTAAGATACACTAGACCACTAAGATACACTACACCACTAAGATACACTACACAACTAAGATACACTACACCACTAAGATACACTACACCACTAAGATACACTAGACAACTAAGATACACTACACCACTAAGATACACTACACCACTAAGATACACTACACAACTAAGATACACTACACCACTAAGATACACTACACCACTAAGGTACACTACACCACTAAGATACACTACACCACTAAGATACACTACACCACTAAGGTACACTACACCACTAAGATACACTACACCACTAAGATACACTACACCACTAAGGTACACTACAAGTACACCACTAAGGTACACTACACCACTAAGGTACACTACACCACTAAGATACACTACACCACTAAGATACACTAGACAACTAAGATACACTACACCACTAAGATACACTACACCACTAAGATACACTACACAACTAAGATACACTACACCACTAAGATACACTACACCACTAAGATACACTACACCACTAAGATACACTACACCACTAAGGTACACTACACCACTAAGATACACTACACCACTAAGATACACTACACCACTAAGGTACACTACAAGTACACCACTAAGGTACACTACACCACTAAGGTACACTACACCACTAAGATACACTACACCACTAAGATACACTAGACAACTAAGATACACTACACCACTAAGATACACCACTAAGATACACTACACCACTAAGGTACACTACACCACTAAGGTACACTACACCACTAAGGTACACTACACCACTAAGGTACACTACACCACTAAGATACACTACACCACTAAGATACACTACACCACTAAGGTACACTGCTCCACTGTCTGTGTGTCTGTCACTCTGCATGTCTGTCTGCTCCACTGTCTGTGTGTCTGTCACTCTGCATGTCTGTCTGCTCCACTGTCTGTGTGTTTGTCACTCTGCATGTCTGTCTGCTCCACTGTCTGTGTGTCTGTCTGCTCCACTGTCTGTGTGTCTGTCACTCTGCATGTCTGTCTGCTCCACTGTCTGTGTGTCTGTCTGCTCCACTGTCTGTGTGTCTGTCACTCTGCATGTCTGTCTGCTCCACTGTCTGTGTCTCTGTCACTCTGCATGTCTGTCTGCTCCACTGTCTGTTTGTCTGTCACTCTGCATGTCTGTCTGCTCCACTGTCTGTGTGTCTGTCACTCTGCATGTCTGTCTGCTCCACTGTCTGTGTGTCTGTCACTCTGCATGTCTGTCTGCTCCACTGTCTGTGTCTCTGTCACTCTGCATGTCTGTCTGCTCCACTGTCTGTGTCTCTGTCACTCTGCATGTCTGTCTGCTCCACTGTCTGTGTGTCTGTCACTCTGCATGTCTGTCTGCTCCACTGTCTGTGTGTCTGTCACTCTGCATGTCTGTCTGCTCCACTGTCTGTGTGTCTGTCAACTGAACTCTGCTTTGGTCCAATCACATTCCCCCACCCACAGTCTGCGAATCATCTCTGACTCTCACACTTGAGCGCGCGCACACACACACAGACACACACACACACAGACACACACAGACACACACAGACACACACAGACACACACACACAGACACACATACACACACAGACACACAGACACACAGACACACACACACACAAAGTGCCAACGCTTGGTTTGCACAAGCTGAACCGCTTAACGCGTGGTTTTGTTTTGCGGTAAACTAAATAAATAAATAACCGAAAATTGGCACCGTTGGATCTCACGTGAATCGATACTTGGTAGTACCGACGTGTTTCGATAGGTACCTATAAAATTCAGTACCCATCCCTACCTAGTATGCTTCCTTGTGGAACACCACAGCTCACTGGGGGGGGGGGGGGGGTAGAGTACCGTTTGAGGCTATGTGTCCACCAGGGAGTTTTTTTTCAAGGCGGACCGCTTTGAAAAAAAAGAAGAAAAAAGCTCTGAGTGTTTTTCTGAGGCTCGCGCCAGCCGCGGCTCCGCCCCTTCCTCGATGAGTTACATTGATGAGCGCGCTCCTTTCCAAAAAGTTGAACTAGTTTCAACTTTATGAGCTGGGAGCGCTCCGACCAAAAACGCTGCCGCCGATAGCTCATAAAACGCGAGGCACGGCTCTGGGAAGAGGAGCGCGCCTGTCGCTTCTCCAGCATAGAAATGAATGACAGAAAGGAGCTGACAACTCATAAAACGTCCACTATGGACACAAGCCCTAAAACTCCACAATCTGTTCTCTCCCCTCCAGGTAGGATTGCATCCAGCTCACTGATAGACTATCAAAACCAATTGATTTTAGCTTGTCAATCAGAATGGAGTGATTGACAGTGTCGAAGGCCTTTAGGTCCAGCATGACCATGCCGCAGTATTTGCCCGCGTCCACCTCTTGTTTGATGTGGTCGTTCAAATAGAGAAGGCATGTGTCAGTGGAGTGGGATGTTCTGAAGCCAGATTGGAATTCGTAGATTAGATTTTTTTCCGTGAGTAGATTCGTTTTTTTTGTGTTTGTAATCATCTTTGCGGACCCCTAGCTTATTGTAGTAGGCTATGATGTGTTCTACCCCAAAATGTCCTGAGTGGGAGGGTAGTTTATTTACCATTGTTGTGGCTATCAAAGAAAATGTTTAAGTATTTGGCCACATCCAGCTTGTCTGTGATGAGCGTGCTGTCTGTCTTTATGTTTATGTTTGAAAATCTGGTTTTAAATTTTTTTCTGCAGCCTAGTTGATTATTGAGTAATTGCCAAAGTTCACAGGGTTTATTTTTGTTTTCCTCAGTTTTGATGAAATTCTTTTTTGCAGTTTTGATCATGGAGTTTACGTAATTTCTTAGTCTGGAACGCCCTACCCACAGCAATAAAAAAAAAATTTATTCACTACCCACCTTCAAAACTGCTCTCAAAGAGCAATTCAAAACTGGCCCCCATAAATGTACAAACCCCCTGTCATGGGGCTACCCCCTGCCCTGTAATGGTTGCCTGACAGTCTTAGTTGGTTTAGCCCTGGTCCCCACATGTGGTCATGCTACAGTACCAAACATTTAGCTTAGGTGTTTGTTTGGCGTTGTTTATTTTGTATATAGGTACCGGTAGAACCCAGGCCCAGAAGACAAACCTTCTGTTAAATCATAACTTGTTATGTGTATAATATAAATTGTTTGTAAATACCATTTTTCTGTGCTCCCACTTGGTTCCTTGTAGGATCTCTGGCTGCCCAACCAGAACTGGGAGAGGCCAAAGCCTTTTCTGGAGGGGAGATTTGGAAGGAACCAAGAGTACAGGGGGGGGTTCATGATAAAAAGTGAATATACTTTAAAAGTGCCCTACTATTTACACTGTTTAGTGTTTTGTAATGATATGGTCTGTATACACTGTACACGCTCACACACTAGCAGCCATAGGCGCCTACGTAATGGAGCAGGCGAAGCGGGTGCTCCACCAGTATTGAACTTGGGGGAGCAAACTTGTCCCTTTGCTCCCTCACCTTTTGATCATATGATATATCCCCGCCCCAATATATAAATCTTATCTAACCATAACTACGTAATTTCAATCAAATTAATAATACGCAATGACACTTAATAGCAAGTTTTTAAGTTTCCAAAGATTGCGACACCCCCCTGCCCGATATGGTTTGATCCAGCCCCCAGCAGACAGAGCGGAGCCCGGCCGGCGCACTCCAGTCTCACAGCGCTGCAGGCAGCCTCCAGGTGTAAACTGGTAGGCAGGCAGGCAGGCAGTGTGAACACTTTAGTCACAACAGCAGGATCTTCCACTAAGTAAGTTCAGTTGTTCGAACAAACTATTATGTTAGACATCATCTTTACTATTGAGTGGTATAACTTCTACCACGCAATACAATAAAATTGTTTCACGGTCCGAAATGCCATCTGGTCATACCAATAATAATAATAATAATAATAACAAAGTTCCCCTCTGGTTGGCGTTAGCTTTAGTGCTAGCCGCTAGCTAACGTTGTCATATATCTAGATATGTGGTGTCGTCAGCTGGATAACGTTGACTTTGTTTGCAAATTTTAACATTCGCTATGGCAGACGAGCAGGGCCGGATTAACGACGGCCGCGGCCCGTGGGCCTTTAGTGACGAGGGCCCCCCAATTTTTTTTTTTTTTTTTTTTTATTATAATAATAATGCAATAAAAGTCTGAAAATGAAGGGATTATGTCCATGAGTGTCATTTTTAGAAATTAAGGCCTGCCTCTTATATAAGCCTCTCTAATAAAGGCCTGGGCCCTCATTCATCAACGTGTTCTACGCACAGATCTGTGCTTACCCTGTGCGTACGATCATTTCTAAGCAAAGAGTGGGATTCATCAATTTCGATTTGAACTTGACTCCGTGCGTACATCTACGCACAGGTCGGACCTGGCGTACCTGACGCCCAGTGGTAGAATATATTATTACAACAAGGAAATGAGCTTCTGTGCATAATAACACTGGCATGTTCCGTACGAACCGTAGTTCATTATAGTTCATTGTAAAATAGCAACAGTAGTGTAATTATGGTCAAAACCCTATAAATAGCATTTGGAATAATAGATCTTTCTCTCAGAATGAATGCAGCATGGTTTATATAGCGTTATCGGAATATACGGGGTGTAATGACTGACTGCGCTCCGCGTAGCTTGATTGATTGATTGATTGAAAAGTTTATTAACAGATTGCAGAATGGGTACAGTACAGTACAGCTCAGTACATACAATTGTTAATTGGGGATGCAGACCAACTTTCGTCTTGTTTACATCAGGGTCCCCCATTTTCAATTCATCATAAATCATAAAGCTCAACTCGTTATTATTCTGCGCAGACCGCAGAAACACGGGAACGTTTTGATTATATTTAAAAGGCTTTACGTTAAACGAAACAAGTGGAACTTCGAAGCTGTAAGCAGAATACAAGTCATATGAATATAGTGTTCTTCCCCCTTTTTACTGTATAAGAAAGAATAGAAAACGCATTGCAATGACACTATAGTGGACAGACTATGTATATGATGGGATTCAAGTTCATGTATTGAAAGGCAGGCTATCATACATGCAGTGAGATTCATTGTTCTTGTATATGCTCTCGTATTATATTGTTTATATAGGCTACCCAATACTGACATCAAAATAGATTGTAGTATGCCTCTAGAAATCATATGCAGCAGGTAGAAAATTGACGGGAGATCCATCGCGATTTGGAATAAAATTGAGGAGAACTTTAATCCCTGGGGTATTAATCAAACAACACGGGAAAAGGCAGTCATATTCCAGCGCGGTCTTTATTAGCCGACAACAAAATAGATGCATCTAAAAATCATATAGCCAATCGAACACAACTAATAAAGGCATTCATATTACAGCACGGTTATAATGACACACAACCAACGCCAAACAGTGGTCAACGAACGGTCTTTATTAGTATTTTGAGCTGTCCAGGCAGAATTGCAGCAATGGTCTTAGGGAGCCGTTGATATCTGACATCACCGTTTACGAGTCCGCCTTTTATTTATCCCACAATACGCGATAGTGTCTTCTTGGTTCGACAGCAGTGAACAATCTTCGTGGAGTTTCTCAGGGTTCCGCTCGGGTCCGTCCATTATTTCACATCCCATGGGGGGTGTTTCCTCATTTTCATGACCATATATGGATAATCATGCACGAGCATTGACGGTAGAACAAAGTGGTATTCATCAACACGGAGGACCATAGAGCCTGCGTACGCACCGTGTGATGAATCCCGACTTCCCTGTGCGTGCGCTAGTTCTACATTCCGTGCTTACGTGTGGAAATAGAAATGTTCTACGCACACTATTGATGAATGAGGGCCCTGGTGCTCTTTGCAGCTGAGGTAAATAGAAGACCCGTCCTATATTTGAGGATTTACGGTAAATCAAGATGTTCAATTATCTTAAGGTACAATACCTGAAATGAAAATGTGTGTGTGTGTGTGTGTCCAGCCAACCAGGTAACATGGCAGAAAAAAGAAAGAATACAGACATCGGAGCATTTTTCAGTACACCAAAACGCAAAGTAAGAACCCTAGTAGCCTAATAGCTCAAAGACTTAAAGGGCGGGCTCCACAAATAATGGATTGCACGGTGTTAATTGCACCCTTACTTACAATTCATTATGAATTGTAAATGGGGGACCCTGATGTAAACAAAACAAAAGTATTTCTCTGGTCTGCATCCCCTTAACAATTGTGTGTATTGAGCCGTACTATATTGTACCCATTCTGCAATATGTTAATAACATTTTTAATCAATCAATAACAGATTGCAGAATGGGTACAATACAGTACGGCTCAATACACACAATTGTTAAGGGGATGCAGACCAGAGAAAGACTTTCATCTTGTTTACATCAGGGTCCCCCATTTTCAATTCATAATGAATTGTAAGTAAGGGTGCAATAGAAATGTTTCATAATGATGTTCAGTGTATTCATAAGTGTATTGCTCTCCTTAATGTAGAATGATATGGTGACTGTACAGACTCAGGAAGGAGAGAAAGAGACCCAAGAGTTACAGGTAATGGAAATATCAGACAGTCAGCTTAAAGTGTAGGATAACATAACAAATTAAGACACAAATACTTGGATTATATATCCCCCCCTCTCTCCCTTTCTTTACAGAGTAGCATAAAGATTGTGTATTCAAACCGGTTCAGTGTATTCATAAGTGTATTGCTCTCCTTAATGTAGAATGATATGGTGACTGTGCAGACTCAGGGAGGAGGCAGAGAAGGAGAGAAAGAGACCCAAGAGTTACAGGTAATGGAAATATCAGACAGCTTAAAGTGTAGGATAACATAACAAATTAAGACACAAAATAGGCTATATTTACAGCAGACCCTGTTATTGTTCCTTGTTGGTATTTTTTCTCTCTTTCTTATTAAAAACTTGGCCTATTTGAAAGGAGATTGATTTAAAAAAAATAAAAGAGCGAAAAATCAATATACAGTATATATACAGTATATATATATATTAATATATTATTATTATAGTAATTGGCTATCATACTGCAATATAAACTGAGTTTTATAGTGAAAAGAGCAGCTTTATTAGTCAAGATTGAAGGCTCTATATTGCAGGAAATTGCACGTACAGGTTCATTAAATGAAGAAATATCTGCCGTGGAGGGGGTCGTGCCGGACACCCTCCAAACCGCCTGTCGAAAAAAAAAAAAAAAAAAAACCCACTTTCAACTATAACCTGTTCAAGCTGCTGCTGTCAGGCAAACGCCTGCGAACACCAGCAACTAGGACAGAGAGACTTCGGCTCAGCTTCTTCCCCCAGGCCATCAGAGCCTTGAACACTGAACTCTCCACACACAAGCACACATGAGCACACACACAACACACACTGTACACGCTCACACACTAGCAGTCATTTTAACATGAACACACACACACTCATGCTGCACACGCTCACACTTATGGTCACTTTACAAAATGAAAGGTCACTTTAAAAAATAGTATAGTATAACTTGAGATTGTATAATATAGCATTGTATAGCAGTGTACATAAAGACCCAGTGCCTCATCCATAGCTAACAGTGTATTGCACTATCACAGGACCTAGCATGTCTTACCATGCTCTTGTAAAAACTCATGTACATATACCTAATATGCCCTACTTTGATTACTTGTTTTATTGCACAAATGTCGTTCTCATCCTATTGGATTCTTATTATTGTATTATGCACAATCGTTGCAGGCAAGACCCCCCGCATTTCACTGTATACTTGTTTTCCGTGACAAATAAAACTCTTGACTTGACTTGACTTGTGCTGCATCCTGTTTTTTCACTGGTGAACAAAAAAAAAGAGAAGAAAAAAAAGCAACCAAGGGTGATGACAACCTGCCTCTGACTACCTGCCTTTTTCCACTGCTTGGCCACATCCTCACACACCCCCCTCCCACCCACCCACCCACCCCCTCCTAATGTACAGTTTCCTCCCCCTCGTATGTATATATTATCTGTTAGGATCTCTGTTTAACATTACTGTATACTTGCATATCTTGTATGTCACAAATGTAACAGTACTGTATACATCCATGTCATGTATGTCAGAAATGTCATGATATATATCTGTATGTTGCGTATGTCAGAAATGTCATTATGAATTGAAAATGGGGGACCCTGATGTAAACAAGACAAAAGTCTTTCTCTCGTCTGCATCCCCTTAACAATTGTGTGTGTTGAGCCGTACTGTATTGTACCCATTCTGCAATCTGTTAATACAATTTTCAATCAATCAAAACCCCCTCTATGAGGAGCTAGCCAAGATGAGAACCCCTCCTACCCCCTCTATGAGGAGCTAGTCAAGATGAGAACCCCTCCCACCCCCTCTATGAGGAGCTAGCCAAGATGAGAACCCCTCCTACCCCCTCTATGAGGAGCTAGCCAAGATGAGAACCCCTCCTACCCCCTCTATGAGGAGCTAGTCAAGATGAGAACCCCTCCTACCCGCTCTATGAGGAGCTAGTCAAGATGAGAACCCCTCCTACCCGCTCTATGAGGAGCTAGCCAAGATGAGAACCCCTCCCACCCCCTCTATGAGGAGCTAGTCAAGATGAGAACCCCTCCTACCCCCTCTATGAGGAGCTAGCCAAAATGAGAACCCCTCCTACCCCCTCTATGAGGAGCTAGCCAAGATGAGAACCCCTCCTACCCCCTCTATGAGGAGCTAGCCAAGATGAGAACCCCTCCTACCCCCTCTATGAGGAGCTAGCCAAGATGAGAACCCCTCCTACCCCCTCTATGAGGAGCTAGCCAAGATGAGAACCCCTCCCACCCCCTCTATGAGGAGCTAGCCAAGATGAGAACCCCTCCTACCCCCTCTATGAGGAGCTAGCCAAGATGAGAACCCCTCTATGAGGAGCTAGCCAAGATGAGAACCCCTCCTACCCCCTCTATGAGGAGCTAGCCAAGATGAGAACCCCTCCCACCCCCTCTATGAGGAGCTAGCCAAGATGAGAACCCCTCCCACCCCCTCTATGAGGAGCTAGCCAAGATGAGAACCCCTCCTACCCCCTCTATGAGGAGCTAGCCAAGATGAGAACCCCTCCCACCCCCTCTATGAGGAGCTAGCCAAGATGAGAACCCCTCCTACCCCCTCTATGAGGAGCTAGCCAAGATGAGAACCCCTCCTACCCCCTCTATGAGGAGCTAGTCAAGATGAGAACCCCTCCTACCCCCTCTATGAGGAGCTAGCCAAGATGAGAACCCCTCCTACCCCCTCTATGAGGAGCTAGTCAAGATGAGAACCCCTCCCACCCCCTCTATGAGGAGCTAGCCAAGATGAGAACCCCTCCTACCCCCTCTATGAGGAGCTAGCCAAGATGAGAACCCCTCCCACCCCCTCTATGAGGAGCTAGCCAAGATGAGAATCCCTCCTACCCCCTCTATGAGGAGCTAGCCAAGATGAGAACCCCTCCCACCCCCTTATGAGGAGCTAGCCAAGATGAGAACCCCTCCTACCCCCTCTATGAGGAGCTAGCCAAGATGAGAACCCCTCCCACCACCTCTATGAGGAGCTAGCCAAGATGAGAACCCCTCCCACCCCCTCTATGAGGAGCTAGCCAAGATGAGAACCCCTCCCACCCCCTCTATGAGGAGCTAGTCAAGATGAGAACCCCTCCTACCCCCTCTATTGATTGATTGATTGATTTTTATTGTGGAGTAAAAGACAGCATCCAAGGGATAAAAACATGAGAAAGTGCAAGCACTTATTTCCATCATGGTCCCTGATTTTGGACATGGACAGACATCATAAAACATAGAGCATCATAATAAAACATAATAAAACAGAGCATCATAATAAAACATAGGGCATCATAATAAAACATAAAGCATCATAATAAAACATAGATCATCATAATAAAAAACAGAGAATAAAACATAATAGCAACCCCATACAAAAAAAACACTCCCTACCCTCTCCTTCCTATGGCTATTCTATACTTCACTGGCTAGCCATTTCTTTGTGGCACGTCTAAAACTTCCCCCTCTTCTATGTTTTTCAGGGCCACTGGAAGCTTGTTCCACTCCAGTGCTGCAGAATATAAAAAAGTATTTGTGCCCATTAGGGAGTTAAATTTTGGCAGAATAAAATCCGTACTGCTCCTTCTAGTGGTTTGTCACGGAATCGATTAAAATAATTAGATAGATATTTCGGACCTGTATTTTGAACTATCTTGAATGAGGAGCTAGCCAAGATGAGAACCCCTCCTACCCCCTCTATGAGGAGCTAGCAAGATGACAACCCCTCCTACCCCCTCTATGAGGAGCTAGCCAAGATGAGAACCCCTCCCACCCCCTCTATGAGGAGCTAGCCAAGATGAGAACCCCTCCTACCCCCTCTATGAGGAGCTAGCCAAGATGAGAACCCCTCCTACCCCCTCTATGATGAGCTAGCCAAGATGAGAACCCCTCCTACCCCCTCTATGATGAGCTAGTCAAGATGAGAACCCCTCCCACCCCCTCTATGAGGAGCTAGTCAAGATGAGAACCCCTCCCACCCCCTCTATGAGGAGCTAGCCAAGATGAGAACCCCTCCCACCCCCTCTATGAGGAGCTAGTCAAGATGAGAACCCCTCCCACCCCCTCTATGAGGAGCTAGCCAAGATGAGAAGCACGTTCAGCCACAGACTCATGCCCCCCCGACACTCCACTAACCGCCTTGGCCAGTCAGCCATCAACGTATGACGGATATCGTGCCAGTTAGGGTACCTTGTGTATACTTCACCTTGTGTATACTGTTTACTTTTACTCTTACTCATAGTATATATTCAGATTAACATTTTCTATTGCCTATATTTATTGTAATGTATAATATAACCGATAGGGCACACAGACCCTCATCTGCACCTTTGTTTTTTTTTCTCATATCTTTAATATTCAGAGTTAATTATAATGTTTTACACCATTTATTCTTATCGTATTTTCATATTCAGATACAATTGTATCCCCTATGTTTATGTCTTTCTACTATTACCCTGCCCATATCTGTACCCCCCCCCCCCCCTCATCGTAATGATGTATTGTGTGTTTTGATGTAAATCAAGATCCGTGGTCCGAGGTATTATGAATACAAATCTGAATACTAATATTGAAAAATGTATATCAGAAAGATTAGTAAACAATTCCTAAAGTCCAATAAAAAAAGGTATTACAATATGGATCCATACTGTTATGGAATAAATATGCTCTTTCATTAGTATGGTCAGCAGGAGTTAAGAAGAAGGAAGAAGAGAGAAGAGAGAGAGTATGGGAGGGTGAAAGAGAAGAGAGAGAGAGAGGGTATGGGAGGGTGGAAGAGAAGAGGAGAGAGTATGGGAGGGTGAAAGAGAAGAGAGAGATAAAGAGTATGGGAGGGTGGAAGAGAAGAGGGAGAGTAGCAGTGTACAAAGAGAGTCATTGTACTTGATTCATATTCAACATGAGATCATCTGGCATGTGAGTTCTCATGATACATGCATACTGACTATGTCCATAATTAGTCCATAAGGTACATCTCCCTTCATTGATTATATGATAGGCTGTTTACATCTTATTGTCATAAACAGATACTGAGCAGAGGCAAGAGTCCATTTAGAGCGAACATAGTGTACAGAATATTCATATAAGGATGTGTGAATCATCTTTCCTCCTTACACCCACGCTGCTATGACATCTGCATTTCCCCAAGAGGATATATCTTATCTTATCTTAAAACCACAAAGAGACCCTGCTAGGTGAGAAACAGCAGAGCTATCGGATGAGAAAACTAGATAACAAGAAAGCAGAAATTATTTCTTTTTTTTGTATCCACTTTTTCTCCTTATTTTCTATTTTTCTCCCATCCCAATTTCGTATTTCCAATTCTTCCCGCCCCTGTCTTGAACGTTGCTAGACTATGCCTCCCACTGGTCGGCCATAGTGAGGATAGAAGCCTTGCATCACGTGTCCCCTCCGGTACACGAGGAGGCAGCCTGTCGCATCTTTTCACCGCAGCAGCTCGAACTCTCAGTGGCGAGGAGTAACGCGTGGGAGGCTCACGCTGCCCCCAATACTTCCTGTTTCCGCCGCACCCAACCGACCTGTAGGAGTCGCTGTCCACAATGTCCAATCCCCACCCACCGGCTTTCCCACCCTCTAACACTGCCAGTTGTGTTAGTATGACGGCCGGCCAAGCCGGTAGCAACGCCGAGAGCTGGGCTCGATACCAGCATCTCCTGCATTACTGGTGAGCGCCTTGCCCACTGCGCCACTCAGCCGCACCGCAGAAATTATTTCTATACATGCATGTGAATGTGCTGACGTTGAAATGATACATGTCAGCTGGCCATCAGCTGATGTAGAACGCTGTCTTGTATCACCCAGCATGACAGCAGAACAGCTCTAACTAGTGCAGTCAGTCTGACTGGACTGATGAGCAAGATTCTACCTCTTTCCCATCACACAATCTGACACATAATAAATGTAACAGATGACCAACATTTGTATGGAGGCCTTTACTGAAAAACAAAGATTATTTTGCACATAATTTTGCACATATCCCCAAACTGTTAATGGTTTTGCTCAAATTAATTTAGCTTGACAGTTATTGAGGGTTTATAAATTTGGATATGTCCTCCAGTGATGTCATTGGATGACATTGAATCCTTGTGTTAATTACAGCTCAATGCTCCCTATTGCAATGTCTGCTGTTTTTATTTTTAACATCTCCACCATTTAATTTGGCTTGGGAGGAGGTGGAGGTGGTGGATTCATATAAGTTCCTTGGGGTACACATGAACAATAAACTGGACTGGTCGGACAACACAGAGGTCCTCTACAGGAAGGGACAGAGCAGGCTGTTCTTCCTGAGGAGACTCAGGTCCTTCAATGTTTGCAATAGACTGCTGCAGTCATTCTAACAGTCTGTAGTGGCCAGCGTCCTCTTCTATGCTGTGGCATGCTGGGGGAGCTACACCAACTCGAGGGACACCAACAAACTGAACAAGCTGGTGAGGAAGGGTAGCTCTGTGGTGGGAGTCGAGCTGCTCAGACTAGAGGTGGTGGCAGAGAGGGGGATGAGAAAGAAGTTGGCTGCTATCCTGGAGAATCCCTCCCACCCCCTCTATGGTGAGCTAGTCAAGATGAGAAGCACGTTCAGTCACAGACTCATACCCCCCCGACACTCAACTAACCGCCTCGGCCAGTCCTTCATACCAGCGGCCATCAGGCTCCACAACAGTGGGCAGGGACTGCTGCCAGACATCCAACTACAACTACTAGGAACCTAAAAGGACAATAACACTACCTTATGCATACCGCACCTTATGTGAATACTGTATACTTCAGTTAGTTAGTTAATTATATTGATTTGTTATATTGTTTACTGCTTGTTTTTACTACCTGTACCTCCCCTCCCCCATGCTGCTATGATGCCTGCATTTCCCCAAGGGGATCAATAAAGGAATATCTTATCTTGAAACTCTTAATGCAAAGTTCTAAACGGACTTGCCGAATTCTTACCTTAAGACATTACATCCTATGCTGAAATGCAAAGTGCAAAACTGTTGATACAAAGTGCCAAACTCTAAATCATATGCTCCATTCTCAGAATACAGCCACCTAATATTACAACAATGTTCAATTGCTTATTGCTACAAAGGCAGATCACTAAATCAATATTTTTTTTTACTAATGTCTCATTACCTTCAACAACCTTGCCCAGTTGAGGAGCATTGCAATACAATTGATAATCTCTTCACCACTACATAAAAGGCTGCTTATAACCCTGAAGAAAGGAGCAACATGGAGCAAGTCGGTGCAGCTGAGGTTGGCAACGAAGGACAGGGTCGTGGTCGTGGCCAAGGAAGCAGAAGAACATCTGTCTCAAATGAAATTATAACCACAATTGTTGACCACGTAATACAGTAAACCGAGGTCTAGCACTGGCTGAAGCTGGCAGGGTGGTGCAGCCAAACCTGAACAGGTCAACGGTGGCATGCCTTATACGATTTTTTACAGTAAGAGAGATAATGGGTAAGTCAATATGTGTAATTTACTGTACAGTAACTGTATATCGAAATTACAGTAATTGTAAAATGTATATTGTTGTCTGTTACAGTATATTTCATAAATACTAAAGGTGTGAATTATTTCTGTAATTGTTATTTTTACTGTACTTTAGAACTGAAGGAGCACCACCAAGTGGAGGACGTGGCCATCTTCTCTCTGTGCAGTACTTACAGTACTTTACAATAGTTTGTTTACTGTAACTGTTTTTGTTTTTACTTTAAAATACAGAGCATTACTGTAGGTATTTTCCTTGACTGTAATGATTCAACTTTAAATACTGTAATAAAATATTTAGTGTGTCTTTCATAAAAACACAAGCACTATACTGAAGTCTATCACAGGGGTTATGAGGAAATTACCATTGCATAGTCTATTTTGGTAACAAGTATTTTGTGTTTGACTGCATTATTTGATAAATACCAAGTTTGTTTATTATTTGTCATAGTAAAATACAGAATACTTTATAATGAAATGATTTTTTCTGTATGAGCCCCTGAGAGTGTGCTTCATACAGTAATAGATAAAAAATATTAAATAGTGCGGCCGGGTAGTGCAGCGGACTAAGCGTCTGCCTACCACCACAGAGACAGTGGGATCGAATCCAGCTGTGGTGCTTCCGGGTTGGCCGACCGTCCATACTGACACAATTGGCAGTGTTAGCGGGTGGGAAACCCGGCGAGGGTGGGTCCTGGTCGTTGTAAACAGCGACTCCTACAGTTCGGTCAGGGCGCCTGCACAGCAAGGGAAGGATCTAGGAGAGGTAGTGTGACCTTCCACACGTTACACTCTCCCAGTGAGAGTCTGCGCTGCCAGGTGAAAAGAAGCGGTTGATTGGCTACACATGTGTCGGAGGAAGCATGTGATAGTCTCCGCCCTCCCAGACCGACGGTAGGGGGTAGAGTGCGCAACGACCAGGAAGGGGATTGGGAATTGGCATAACGACTAACATTGGGAGGGGAGAAAAATGGAAAAAGAAGGGGGGAAAAAGATCATTAAAAAAATTATAATAAAAAATATTAAATAATAAAAAATTCAAATAAGTAAAAAGTATGTAGAATAAAGGAGTGTTCAGTCAATATACATATATACAATATACAATACAGAGTAAAATGAGTAACAGTGAGGTACAATGCAGAAGTGCAATGAGGTATGAATTGTAGTGCAAATCTCTTTAATAATAGATAAATATAAAGTGTGTTAAAGTGTCTAAAGTGAGTCAAGTGAGTGATAAGGTGAGTGGTTTTAAATGCTTTTAAAGTGGTTTTAAATGCTCACTTAATTGATTGAAATATCTAATGTTCTGGTGCTGTGATAAGCTTTTGATTATACTATTCTCTGATTTGACACTGGTATTTTTATTTTGCCTGCTATATTGCATTATGAACCCAAAATTAGCAGTATAGCATTCTGTGTTAAGAGTGTTGCACATTGAAAGTCACTAAGCCAAACAAGCAACAGCAAAAGTGGACAAACCATGGCTGTAGTCAAGAAGCTGATGGGAGATGGGTGTGTCCGTCTTCCCTATGACCAGTGTTGGTCCCCCTGGCTCCCGGTGACACACATGAATCAGAACATTCACTGACCAGCCACATTCAGTCAGTCACAATGTCAAACAGACTCTCCACCGCTCTCCACCTGGTCGACCAAGACCACAGAGTCAAACAGACTCTCCACCTAGTCGACCAAGAACAGAGTCAAACAGACTCTCCACCTGGTCAACCAAGACCACAGAGTCAAACAGACTCTCCACCGCTCTCCACCTAGTCGACCAAGAACAGAGTCAAACAGACTCTCCACCTGGTCGACCGAGACCACAGAGTCAAACAGACTCTCCACCTGGTCAACCAAGACCACAGAGTCAAACAGACTCTCCACCTGGTCAACCAAGACCACAGAGTCAAACAGACTCTTCACCTGGTCAACCAAGACCACAGAGTCAAACAGACTCTCCACCTGGTCGACCAAGACCACAGAGTCAAACAGACTCTCCACCTGGTCAACCAAGACCACAGAGTCAAACAGACTCTCCACCTGGTCAACCAAGACCACAGAGTCAAACAGACTCTCTACCTGGTCAACCAAGACCACAGAGTCAAACAAACTCTCCACCTGGTCGACCAAGACCACAGAGTCAAACAGACTCTCCACCTGGTCAACCAAGGCTACAAAGTCTCGCTCAAATCTCCTGTCCTGCAAACCCACCTGCACCCTGATGAATCATCCCAAAGACATTGTATCATCAAAGACATCATGCATGCAATCCATGAAGCAAAATGGCGCCACAGCTCTCGCCCTTACCTGGCAACTCTTCCTTTTCACCTCCATGTCACAGACACCTTCATATATAATTATAAATACATGCACACATAAAACCTACATACATTGGCACGTATAATTTAATGTACCTACAGATATCCAGGTATCGTTTTCCGCCCCTGTGATGATACAATTGAAAATCATCTGATAATTATTAAAATATATGTTTCACATTATGCCACTCAGACAAGGCTATATGAATGAATTAATGTTATGTCTCAGTGTCCAAGCTTCATCTAAATAATCCACAAAGGGAAATGTTTCTTGTATAGAATTTTCAGTATTTCTGACTCTCTATTTTAATCTTCTAATCTATGTCAGAATCAGAATCAGAATCTATGTATCTATACGGATAAGGATAAAGATGAACTTTATGTATCCCCTTGGGAAAATTAGGTGACATACACATACAGCCATAGCCTCATTATACAAATATTCCACAATCATTACATTGACAGTAATAATGGCACACATAAAATCACACAAGCATGTACATTTGTTGAAACATGCCAACTACAGTAGAAATGTATCTTATCAAACAAACCCTTCTTCCGACCATTATACAGAAGGCAGTATGAGACTACATTTATAAAAAAAAAGAAAAATAAGTTTGTTTTCAAATTCTTAGCCCACATAAATGACAAGCCTATGCTGTTCTTCAGTGAGTATGCTCTGGCCAAGGTCCACACAAAATGCTCTCTATGCTCAAGGTCCACTCTCACTCCCTCATTCACACTCTCTCTCACTCTCTCTCACACACAGCTTTTGATGTTATAATGCATCACAGCCCATCTTTTACACTCCTTGTCTTTCTGCCTGTCTTTTACACATCTTACAGCACCATTAAAGGGACAGGTCAACATTATGGGAAATGTGTTTATCGTCTTCTTCAGAGTCAGACAAACTTTTTTTTAAATGTCCTCTGTGCGTTCAGTAGAAAGCTATCCGGCTGCAAGCTAGCCTTGCGTAGCAAACAACAATGGAAATGGATATGGACCAGCTAAATCAAATCAAATCAAATGTATTTGTAAGGCCCGACAACACGCGTTAATGTCCCCATGGGCCGGACACGTCTTCTTTATACAAGTCAAGAAGAAACATCACAATAAATCAAGAACAAAACAAAAACACCATAAAGTCCAAAATAAAATGTAAAATAAATAAATGCAACAATCAATCTATCAATCAATCAAATTTATTTGTATAGCACGTTTAAACATGACGCTTGTCAACCAAAGTGCTTCACATAGCTAAGCTAAGTACAAAGAAAAGTATAAAATAAACAGAAAATAAAATAAAATCAACGGATAGACATAGGAAAAACAGAACAACATGTCAAGTACGGCAAGAGTCAAAGTGAGTCAGGGAAGGCCAGGCGTTATAGGTGGGTTTTGAGTTTTGATTTAAAAGACTCGATGGAGGGGGCAGATATGATGGACATGGGGATGCTGTTCCAGAGGTCAGGGGCTGCGACCGCAAAAGCACGTCCCCCCCTAGACTTGAAGTTAGACCTACGAGTGGTTAGGAGACCCTTATCAGCCCATCTGAGGGCCCTGGCGTTGGTATAGGGGGTGAGGAGGTCTGCTAGGTAAGCAGGGGCACATTCCCAGACATACCCCACGCAACGGTAAGGAAAAACTCACTAAAAACCTAGCAATAGGAAAAAAGCACCACAGCAAAGTGGAGGAGAGAAACCTTAGAAGGGCCATTCAAGGGGGGGCTCTCTCTTCTTAGATGTTGGTGATAGTAGTGTTGCTGTTAGGGTTTGAAACCGACCTCAAACGCACAGCACAGACAGGTAGTTCAGAGTTAGCCAAATACTAGGGCGTATTTATTTACAGAGTCAAAAAAGGGTAAAGTAACAATTATGAAACAACAAGGGAGACTGCCTTCGGCAGAGTTATCTGCGGCTCTGCAGATTCTCCTGGTGATAGCGGTGGGGAATCGGTATGTGACGTTGTAGCGGCTCTGCTGATACTCCCAGCCTTCACTCGAGGTGGAAAACGGAGAGAGAGAGGTATCAAAAACAGTCCAACGAAACACAGAGGCAGTGTGGTTCCCTCCTCCCTTAGCTGTGTCCAGAACCAATTGACAGTGACAATCTTCAGTGTTCCCCACAACACACAATTTAGCTGAGTTCAATGCAAACAAAACCTACCTGCTCATCAGGAGCAATTAGGGGATAAGTGTCTTTAAACAAAGCACAATTGATGCAAACACAGACAACGTGTTGTAAATGCTAGTACAGTAACATCCACCCCCCTGCGTCCTGTATCAGCCGCGCCGGGCGTGCCCGCTGGCCATAATGGGGGTTATCGCTTCTCGGCCTTTTGGCTAAGATCAAGTGGATGACCGGTGTATGCTGTTCCTGGTTTTGTTTGCTTGTTTATTATTTTTCTCACATTTCCACAGTCGTGCGGTGTATGGGACTGGAAATTGAGTTTTTTTTATTGTTTGTGCTGGCTTCTCCCTACGATGGCCAGCACTCCACGGCAGTCGACCCCTAGGGCTGGGTTACGGTTTTCGGCGAGGTTCATATGGAAGGATGGAACGATGCCCATGTGGAACAGAGATGTGTTTGTGGATGGTGTCATCATGACTCAACTCAAGTTGAAGGCGGACGATATTTTTTGCATCCAGCACAATGCCCAGGAGAGGGGCTACGATGTTTCCTTCAGATCCAGTTTGGGGCTCCAGGGGGTTTTGGAGGACTGCAAGCGGATGGAGGCTGATGTCGGACCCCTCAGCCATTTCGAGGTGTTTTCTCTGGACAGGCTGAATTTTCGAGTTATCAATGTCACAATGTACAACCCGTACGTGATCGATAAGGAGGTGACTGATTTTTTGGCCCCCTACGCTGAGGTGATATCTGAGGTCCGGAGGATCAGAGACAGACGTGGGATCTGGACGGGGCGGAGGCAGGTGCAGGTGCTCCTAAAGGCTGTTCCCGGTGGCTGTGACGGGCTGGCTCATCCCCCAGCCTTCTTTTCCTTGGGGCCTGATAGGGGGTATTTGTTTTATAACAACCAGCCCCCTTTCTGCCGAAGGTGCCGGGTGGCAGGGCACTCTGATGGAAAGTGTGGGGAGGTGAGGTGCCACCATTGCAAGGAGGAGGGCCACATGGCTAAAGATTGTAAGGTTGGTAAGAAATGCCACAACTGCAGTTCCACCGACCACCTGGTGAGGGCCTGTCCCCAGGAGCGGCGGTATTCGTCAGTGGTGGTGATGGGGAAGGAGCTTGCACCGAAGACCGGAGAGGAGGAAGAAAGTGCACCAGTGGCACCAGCACCAGCACCAATAGAGGCGATTCCTGTGGAGAAGGACGCAGAGGCGGAGACGGTACTCCTGGTTGGCAACAAGACAGTTTCCCCTTTGTCTTCCGATGGAGAGGCGATGGACGAGGAGGAGGTGGTCGGTGGAGCCAGCGGAGCCAGTGGAGCCAGTGGAGCCAGAAAACGGAGGTTAAGGGTTAAAAGGACTACACCTGGGTCAGAAGGTATGGGGGCAGGGGAAATTACCGGTGGGGGCCCACAAAAAAAGGTAAGGGGAGGGAAGGGAGGTAGGGTGGCCCTCTTAGTGCAACAGGTCGGTGGGGAGCAGGGGGTTGGTGGGGGAGTGGGTTTGGCGGATGTTGAGGCTGAGGGGGAGGGGGTTTGTTTACCGGTTTCCCCTGTCCTGGACAGTATGGACAGTATGGACCCTTTTGAGACTCCAAGCCTTGGGGAAGGGTTACAGGTGGGAGCACCCAACACTTTGCCTGCTTCTTGGGATAAGGGGGAGGATGGGGAGGACAGTTAAAAGTGGGGGTAGGGGTATTATTGTGGGTTGGTTTTTTGTTTAATTTAATTTTATTATTGTCAATGGCTTTCACAGTGGGCACTTTTAATGCACGGGGGTTGAGGGGTTCTGTTAAGAGGAGGGGCTTTTTTGATTATGTTGCCTCACTCAGGCTTACCGTTTGTTTTGTTCAAGAGGTGCACTTACGGGATGGGAGGGATTGTGGTGTGTTTTCAAAGGAATGGGACAAGGGGGAATCGTTTTGGTCAGTGGGGGGGGTTCACTCATCTGGTGTGGGGATACTGTTTGGAAACCGGGAGGCAAGGGTGGTGGGTTCCTTTGTAATTGTGCAGGGGAGGGTTATGGGGGTTGATGTGAATATTGGGGTTTTGAAATTGAGGGTGGTGGTGGTGTACGGGCCACAGAGGGCGGGTGAAAGGAGTGCCATGATGGAGGCTTTAAGGCCTTTTTTTGCCACAAACAGGCAGATGGTGGTGGGGGGTGATTTTAATGTGGATCTGGGGAGGGTGGGTGATCCAAGTGCTGGGTGTGTGGGTTCTTTTTTTAAGGGGCAGGGGCTTGTGGATGGAGGGAAGGCACTTACCCCTCGAATAGATGGTCCCACATGGCGTAACTCCCGGGGGGTAGCCAGGCGTCTCGATTATGTGTTTTTTTCTCGGTCCTTGGTCCTATTGTCGGGCCGGGTGGTCCCTGTTTTTTTCTCTGACCATGATGGGCTCCTCTTTCGGGTCCGGTCTAGCGCTCCTGTTTTCGGCCCCGGGTACTGGAGGTTGAACTCCAGTGTCCTTGGCGAGGATGAGTTCTGCAGTAGCTTTGTCTCCTTTTTCCGGGGGCTCGAGGGACTTAGGGCTTTGTTTTCTGGTGTGGTGGAGTGGTGGGAGGGGGCTAAGGAGAGGATAAAGGGGTTTTGTATTATGTATTGTCAACGGAGGGCGAAGGAGGCGGGGAGGGAAGTGCTCCGTCTTCAACACCTCCTCGAGCTCGAGTACACTTTGGGTAACCTAGGTGGCGCTGTAGACCAGCGGGCTTGTGACTCCCTTAAGACAGAACTTAGGGATGTCTATGAGGATAAGGCCCGTGCTTACCTGACGCGGTCACGTCGTGAGTTCTTGGAGAAGAATGAGACGTGTTCCGCAGCCTTTTTCAGCAGCGTGAGGGCTGATAAGGGAAGGAAGGTGATATCGGGAGTTAGGGACAGTCAGGGTCAGGTGGTTACTGAGACAGGGGAGATGGTAAGGGTCGCAACCGATCACTTCCGCTCCTTCTTCTGTGAACGAGTGGTGGATGAGGAGCGAGCAGAGGCTTTTTTGCAGCTTGTGGCTCAGAGGGTACCGTCAGACCTGGCTGAGGCTTTGGAGGCCCCTCTCTCTCTCGAGGAATTGGAGGGTGCCCTTCGTAGAATGGGCAAGCGTAAGGTTCCGGGCATCGATGGCCTGCCGGCTGAGTTTTATCTCATGTTTTGGGATATTCTCGGCCCGGTGGTTCTCGAGGTCCTGACCGAGGTCCTCCGCACAGGGGCACTGGGAGGGTCAATGGCTAAGGGGGTGATCTCACTTCTGTTTAAGAAGGGGGACGCCTCTGACCTTAAGAACTGGCGGCCATTGACCATGCTGTGTGTTGATTACAAGCTTTTGGCTAAGGTTCTCACAGACCGTCTGTGCACAGCTCTCCCAGATGCGGTCCATGTGGATCAGACGTGTGGGGTGGCTGGGCGCTCGTTGAGATGGAATCTCCAGCTCATCAGAGACGTCATCGCTTGGGCAGAGGATCGGGACCTGCCACTTATGGTGGTGGGTCTTGATCAGGCCAAAGCCTTTGATAGGGTTCACTGGGGTTTTATGTTCAAAGTTTTAGAGAGAATAGGCTTAGGGCGGGTTTTTGTTGGGTGGCTGCGTACTCTGTACACAGCAGTGGGGAGCACGGTTTCTGTTAATGGGCACTTGGGGGAGTTTTTTGGGTTGCACGCAGGGGTAAGACAGGGGTGTCCGCTCTCTCCCCTGCTCTACGTCCTTTATATGGAGCCCCTGGCGGCGGCCATTAGGGCTGACCCGGGTGTGAAGGGTATCCTGGTACCAGGCAGCAGGGGCCTGAGGGTCAAGTTGTCGCAGTATGCGGATGATACCACACTGCTACTGGACAACGATGCGTGTCTGAGTCGGTCTTTGGAGATCTTCCAGGACTTTGGCCGGGTGTCTGGCGCGGAGCTCAACCGTGCTAAATCCTCGGTTAAGTTCTTTGGGCGGTGGAAGAGTAGGTCAGACGTACCAGGAGGGCTGTCGCTCTGTGAAGGGGCCCTGAGGATTCTTGGGGTCCTCTTTGAGGCAGCCCACAGTGCCACGGTCAACTGGACCAGGCGAATAGATGCAGTTCATAAAAAGTTTGCCCTCTGGAAGGCCAGGAGACTGACCTTTACGGGGAAGGTACTGGTTTTGAAGGTAGACGTGTTGCCGTCCCTCCTGTACCTGGCGTACATCTTTCCGATGCCGGCCAGCATGCGGAGGCCGCTCACTCGGCTTGTGTTTCGTTTCATGTGGGGGGGGAGTTATGAATACGTGGCGAGGGCACGCATGTTGGCTCCGGTGGGGGAAGGGGGGAGGGACGTGCCCCATTTCCCACTCAAGTTGGACTGCATTTTTGTTTCTTTTTTGCTCAAAGAATTGTCCTCTCCGGTAGTCCATCCATCTGGCTATTTCCTCCGGTTCTACTTTGCCTACCCGGCAAGGAGGGTCATGGCCTGGTCCAATTCGGCCCCCCGGGCGGAGCAGTTGCCGTGGCATTTTGGCCACGCGGCAAAGTGGCTGCGGGCTCATCCTGGGGTTTTGGAAGGGGATGTGGGGTTGGACCAGAAGAGGCTCTATGCCGAGGTGAGACAGGGAGTGACCGCGCCAGCTGTGGTGGGGATACCCGCTACAGTTTGGTTGTCGGTACAACTGCCTGGCCTGGACAATGGGCTCAAGGATTTAGGATGGCTGATGTTACACAGGAGTTTGCCGGTGCGTGAGATCATGCACCGGCATGGCTTGGCGAGATCCCCGGTGTGCCCCAGAGCTGGTTGCTTTGTGGACGAGACTATTAGACACGTCATGTGGGACTGTCCTTTTGCAGGGGTGGTGTGGGCTAGGGCATCTGTGTTGATTGGGAGGTTGGAGGGGAGTGTTGGGGTCACATGGGCAAGATTGGAGAGAGGGATTGGGAGAGCTGGGGGGGGGCGTAGGGGGCGTCTCCTGCAATGGCTGCTCATGGGCCTTTTTAAGAAGGGGCTGTGGGAGGCCAGACAGGCTCTGGTTAAAAAGGCGGTGGATTGGGGGGTGGAGGGGGTTGTTAGGAGAGTAGAGGGGGACGTAAAGGGAAGGATGCGGTGGGATGTGAAGAGGTGGGGACATCATGCTGCTAGGGAGAGATGGAAGGGGGGTTTAGGTTTGATGGAAGGGATGTAGTGGTTGCTTAGGATATTGACATATGGTTTTTTTTTTGTGGAGACCGGAAAGTGCATAAGTGGAAAATGGGGACATGGTTTTTTGTCTTGGATAGTGGGCTATTGTTTTGGGTGGGATAAAGGGAGGTTTTGGTTAACAGTGGGTGGTTTAATTTGGGGTTCATTTTCATTTTCAACTGTAACAGGGACAGCATACAATAAGGAACATAAAATGAAAATGTAGAAATGCAAATGTTCAGGAAAGTTTTGTTTGGATTAGTAGGGAAAGGTAAATTAAGAATGTGTGCACATGTATGGGTGTTTTAAATAGTATGATAGGAAGTCGTTTTGTAGTTTGTATGGTATAGGGACAGATAGGATGTGATAACATGTATATGATTATTTTTGATATAAAATTAAGAAAGAAGGTAAAAACTCCCCTCCCAGCTGGTTGGAGGGGAGGAGAAGCCCGATTTCACAAAAAAAAAAAAAAAAAAATCTGTTCTTATCAGTTTAATATCTGATACGTCCCCTACCCGGGGACCATATATTAAATTGATTTTTGGAACAGGGAGATGGAATAGGGGCTTGCTCCGTCCACTCCACGCATCGACCTGGTCTTGCAGTATCTCCAGGAACGGTGCACTCACTCCTCCTAACTTTGTCAAAGTAAATGTTTTGGTACGCTAATCTGCGATGGGTTAAAGGCAATGCAAAAAAAAAGAAATCATTAGATGGGCAATGCTCTGTTTAATCTGCGTTATGTTTTCCCGCCCTTTTTGTTAAAAAAAAAACGTCTGTGTGTGTGTGTGTGTGTGTGTGTGTGTGTGTGTGTGTGTGTAAATGGCTGCATTTACATAGCGCTTTACAATTTGTTCCTCACATTTGACCCATTCACTCAGACGTTCACACACCGATGGCGGAGGCAACCATGCAAGGTGCCAACCTACCTGCTCATCAGGAGCAATTAGGGGATAAGTGTCTTTAAACAAAGCACAATTGATGCAAACACAGACAACGTGTTGTAAATGCTAGTACAGTAACATCCACCCCCCTGCGTCCTGTATCAGCCGCGCCGGGCGTGCCCGCTGGCCATAATGGGGGTTATCGCTTCTCGGCCTTTTGGCTAAGATCAAGTGTAGTATCTGTTCTTATCAGTTTAATATCTGATACGTCCCCTACCCGGGGACCATATATTAAATTGATTTTTGGAACAGGGAGATGGAATAGGGGCTTGCTCCGTCCACTCCACGCATCGACCTGGTCTTGCAGTATCTCCAGGAACGGTGCACTCACTCCTCCTAACTTTGTCAAAGTAAATGTTTTGGTACGCTAATCTGCGATGGGTTAAAGGCAATGCAAAAAAAAAGAAATCATTAGATGGGCAATGCTCTGTTTAATCTGCGTTATGTTTTCCCGCCCTTTTTGTTAAAAAAAAAACGTCTGTGTGTGTGTGTGTGTGTGTGTGTGTGTGTGTGTGTGTGTAAATGGCTGCATTTACATAGCGCTTTACAATTTGTTCCTCACATTTTACCCATTCACTCAGACGTTCACACACCGATGGCGGAGGCAACCATGCAAGGTGCCAACCTACCTGCTCATCAGGAGCAATTAGGGGATAAGTGTCTTTAAACAAAGCACAATTGATGCAAACACAGACAACGTGTTGTAAATGCTAGTACAGTAACATCCACCCCCCTGCGTCCTGTATCAGCCGCACCGGGCGTGCCCGCTGGCCATAATGGGGGTTATCGCTTCTCGGCCTTTTGGCTAAGATCAAGTGTAGTATCTGTTCTTATCAGTTTAATATCTGATACGTCCCCTACCCGGGGACCATATATTAAATTGATTTTTGGAACAGGGAGATGGAATAGGGGCTTGCTCCGTCCACTCCACGCATCGACCTGGTCTTGCAGTATCTCCAGGAACGGTGCACTCACTCCTCCTAACTTTGTCAAAGTAAATGTTTTGGTACGCTAATCTGCGATGGGTTAAAGGCAATGCAAAAAAAAAGAAATCATTAGATGGGCAATGCTCTGTTTAATCTGCGTTATGTTTTCCCGCCCTTTTTGTTAAAAAAAAAACGTCTGTGTGTGTGTGTGTGTGTGTGTGTGTGTGTGTGTGTAAATGGCTGCATTTACATAGCGCTTTACAATTTGTTCCTCACATTTTACCCATTCACTCAGACGTTCACACACCGATGGCGGAGGCAACCATGCAAGGTGCCAACCTACCTGCTCATCAGGAGCAATTAGGGGATAAGTGTCTTTAAACAAAGCACAATTGATGCAAACACAGACAACGTGTTGTAAATGCTAGTACAGTAACATCCACCCCCCTGCGTCCTGTATCAGCCGCGCCGGGCGTGCCCGCTGGCCATAATGGGGGTTATCGCTTCTCGGCCTTTTGGCTAAGATCAAGTGTAGTATCTGTTCTTATCAGTTTAATATCTGATACGTCCCCTACCCGGGGACCATATATTAAATTGATTTTTGGAACAGGGAGATGGAATAGGGGCTTGCTCCGTCCACTCCACGCATCGACCTGGTCTTGCAGTATCTCCAGGAACGGTGCACTCACTCCTCCTAACTTTGTCAAAGTAAATGTTTTGGTACGCTAATCTGCGATGGGTTAAAGGCAATGCAAAAAAAAAGAAATCATTAGATGGGCAATGCTCTGTTTAATCTGCGTTATGTTTTCCCGCCCTTTTTGTTAAAAAAAAAACGTCTGTGTGTGTGTGTGTGTGTGTGTGTGTGTGTGTGTGTGTGTGTAAATGGCTGCATTTACATAGCGCTTTACAATTTGTTCCTCACATTTTACCCATTCACTCAGACGTTCACACACCGATGGCGGAGGCAACCATGCAAGGTGCCAACCTACCTGCTCATCAGGAGCAATTAGGGGATAAGTGTCTTTAAACAAAGCACAATTGATGCAAACACAGACAACGTGTTGTAAATGCTAGTACAGTAACATCCACCCCCCTGCGTCCTGTATCAGCCGCGCCGGGCGTGCCCGCTGGCCATAATGGGGGTTATCGCTTCTCGGCCTTTTGGCTAAGATCAAGTGTAGTATCTGTTCTTATCAGTTTAATATCTGATACGTCCCCTACCCGGGGACCATATATTAAATAGATTTTTGGAACAGGGAGATGGAATAGGGGCTTGCTCCGTCCACTCCACGCATCGACCTGGTCTTGCAGTATCTCCAGGAACGGTGCACTCACTCCTCCTAACTTTGTCAAAGTAAATGTTTTGGTACGCTAATCTGCGATGGGTTAAAGGCAATGCAAAAAAAAAGAAATCATTAGATGGGCAATGCTCTGTTTAATCTGCGTTATGTTTTCCCGCCCTTTTTGTTAAAAAAAAAACGTCTGTGTGTGTGTGTGTGTGTGTGTGTGTGTGTGTGTGTGTGTGTAAATGGCTGCATTTACATAGCGCTTTACAATTTGTTCCTCACATTTTACCCATTCACTCAGACGTTCACACACCGATGGCGGAGGCAACCATGCAAGGTGCCAACCTACCTGCTCATCAGGAGCAATTAGGGGATAAGTGTCTTTAAACAAAGCACAATTGATGCAAACACAGACAACGTGTTGTAAATGCTAGTACAGTAACATCCACCCCCCTGCGTCCTGTATCAGCCGCGCCGGGCGTGCCCGCTGGCCATAATGGGGGTTATCGCTTCTCGGCCTTTTGGCTAAGATCAAGTGTAGTATCTGTTCTTATCAGTTTAATATCTGATACGTCCCCTACCCGGGGACCATATATTAAATTGATTTTTGGAATAGGGAGATGGAATAGGGGCTTGCTCCGTCCACTCCACGCATCGACCTGGTCTTGCAGTATCTCCAGGAACGGTGCACTCACTCCTCCTAACTTTGTCAAAGTAAATGTTTTGGTACGCTAATCTGCGATGGGTTAAAGGCAATGCAAAAAAAAAGAAATCATTAGATGGGCAATGCTCTGTTTAATCTGCGTTATGTTTTCCCGCCCTTTTTGTTAAAAAAAAAAAAAAAAAAAAAAAAACGTCCGTGTGTGTGTGTGTGTGTGTGTGTGTGTGTGTGTGTGTGTGTGTGTGTGTGTGTGTGTGTGTGTGTGTGTGTAAATGGCTGCATTTACATAGCGCTTTACAATTTGTTCCTCACATTTTACCCATTCACTCAGACGTTCACACACCGATGGCGGAGGCAACCATGCAAGGTGCCAACCTACCTGCTCATCAGGAGCAATTAGGGGATAAGTGTCTTTAAACAAAGCACAATTGATGCAAACACAGACAACGTGTTGTAAATGCTAGTACAGTAACATCCACCCCCCTGCGTCCTGTATCAGCCGCGCCGGGCGTGCCCGCTGGCCATAATGGGGGTTATCGCTTCTCGGCCTTTTGGCTAAGATCAAGTGGATGACCGGTGTATGCTGTTCCTGGTTTTGTTTGCTTGTTTATTATTTTTCTCACATTTCCACAGTCGTGCGGTGTATGGGACTGGAAATTGAGTTTTTTTTATTGTTTGTGCTGGCTTCTCCCTACGATGGCCAGCACTCCACGGCAGTCGACCCCTAGGGCTGGGTTACGGTTTTCGGCGAGGTTCATATGGAAGGATGGCACGATGCCCATGTGGAACAGAGATGTGTTTGTGGATGGTGTCATCATGACTCAACTCAAGTTGAAGGCGGACGATATTTTTTGCATCCAGCACAATGCCCAGGAGAGGGGCTACGATGTTTCCTTCAGATCCAGTTTGGGGCTCCAGGGGGTTTTGGAGGACTGCAAGCGGATGGAGGCTGATGTCGGACCCCTCAGCCATTTCGAGGTGTTTTCTCTGGACAGGCTGAATTTTCGAGTTATCAATGTCACAATGTACAACCCGTACGTGATTGATAAGGAGGTGACTGATTTTTTGGCCCCCTACGCTGAGGTGATATCTGAGGTCCGGAGGATCAGAGACAGACGTGGGATCTGGACGGGGCGGAGGCAGGTGCAGGTGCTCCTAAAGGCTGTTCCCGGTGGCTGTGACGGGCTGGCTCATCCCCCAGCCTTCTTTTCCTTGGGGCCTGATAGGGGGTATTTGTTTTATAACAACCAGCCCCCTTTCTGCCGAAGGTGCCGGGTGGCAGGGCACTCTGATGGAAAGTGTGGGGAGGTGAGGTGCCACCATTGCAAGGAGGAGGGCCACATGGCTAAAGATTGTAAGGTTGGTAAGAAATGCCACAACTGCAGTTCCACCGACCACCTGGTGAGGGCCTGTCCCCAGGAGCGGCGGTATTCGTCAGTGGTGGTGATGGGGAAGGAGCTTGCACCGAAGACCGGAGAGGAGGAAGAAAGTGCACCAGTGGCACCAGCACCAGCACCAATAGAGGCGATTCCTGTGGAGAAGGACGCAGAGGCAGAGACGGTACTCCTGGTTGGCAACAAGACAGTTTCCCCTTTGTCTTCCGATGGAGAGGCGATGGACGAGGAGGAGGTGGTCGGTGGAGCCAGCGGAGCCAGTGGAGCCAGTGGAGCCAGAAAACGGAGGTTAAGGGTTAAAAGGACTACACCTGGGTCAGAAGGTATGGGGGCAGGGGAAATTACCGGTGGGGGCCCACAAAAAAAGGTAAGGGGAGGGAAGGGAGGTAGGGTGGCCCTCTTAGTGCAACAGGTCGGTGGGGAGCAGGGGGTTGGTGGGGGAGTGGGTTTGGCGGATGTTGAGGCTGAGGGGGAGGGGGTTTGTTTACCGGTTTCCCCTGTCCTGGACAGTATGGACAGTATGGACCCTTTTGAGACTCCAAGCCTTGGGGAAGGGTTACAGGTGGGAGCACCCAACACTTTGCCTGCTTCTTGGGATAAGGGGGAGGATGGGGAGGACAGTTAAAAGTGGGGGTAGGGGTATTATTGTGGGTTGGTTTTTTGTTTAATTTAATTTTATTATTGTCAATGGCTTTCACAGTGGGCACTTTTAATGCACGGGGGTTGAGGGGTTCTGTTAAGAGGAGGGGCTTTTTTGATTATGTTGCCTCACTCAGGCTTACCGTTTGTTTTGTTCAAGAGGTGCACTTACGGGATGGGAGGGATTGTGGTGTGTTTTCAAAGGAATGGGACAAGGGGGAATCGTTTTGGTCAGTGGGGGGGGTTCACTCATCTGGTGTGGGGATACTGTTTGGAAACCGGGAGGCAAGGGTGGTGGGTTCTTTTGTAATTGTGCAGGGGAGGGTTATGGGGGTTGATGTGAATATTGGGGTTTTGAAATTGAGGGTGGTGGTGGTGTACGGGCCACAGAGGGCGGGTGAAAGGAGTGCCATGATGGAGGCTTTAAGGCCTTTTTTTGCCACAAACAGGCAGATGGTGGTGGGGGGTGATTTTAATGTGGATCTGGGGAGGGTGGGTGATCCAAGTGCTGGGTGTGTGGGTTCTTTTTTTAAGGGGCAGGGGCTTGTGGATGGAGGGAAGGCACTTACCCCTCGAATAGATGGTCCCACATGGCGTAACTCCCGGGGGGTAGCCAGGCGTCTCGATTATGTGTTTTTTTCTCGGTCCTTGGTCCTATTGTCGGGCCGGGTGGTCCCTGTTTTTTTCTCTGACCATGATGGGCTCCTCTTTCGGGTCCGGTCTAGCGCTCCTGTTTTCGGCCCCGGGTACTGGAGGTTGAACTCCAGTGTCCTTGGCGAGGATGAGTTCTGCAGTAGCTTTGTCTCCTTTTTCTGGGGGCTCGAGGGACTTAGGGCTTTGTTTTCTGGTGTGGTGGAGTGGTGGGAGGGGGCTAAGGAGAGGATAAAGGGGTTTTGTATTATGTATTGTCAACGGAGGGCGAAGGAGGCGGGGAGGGAAGTGCTCCGTCTTCAACACCTCCTCGAGCTCGAGTACACTTTGGGTAACCTAGGTGGCGCTGTAGACCAGCGGGCTTGTGACTCCCTTAAGACAGAACTTAGGGATGTCTATGAGGATAAGGCCCGTGCTTACCTGACGCGGTCACGTCGTGAGTTCTTGGAGAAGAATGAGACGTGTTCCGCAGCCTTTTTCAGCAGCGTGAGGGCTGATAAGGGAAGGAAGGTGATATCGGGAGTTAGGGACAGTCAGGGTCAGGTGGTTACTGAGACAGGGGAGATGGTAAGGGTCGCAACCGATCACTTCCGCTCCTTCTTCTGTGAACGAGTGGTGGATGAGGAGCGAGCAGAGGCTTTTTTGCAGCTTGTGGCTCAGAGGGTACCGTCAGACCTGGCTGAGGCTTTGGAGGCCCCTCTCTCTCTCGAGGAATTGGAGGGTGCCCTTCGTAGAATGGGCAAGCGTAAGGTTCCGGGCATCGATGGCCTGCCGGCTGAGTTTTATCTCATGTTTTGGGATATTCTCGGCCCGGTGGTTCTCGAGGTCCTGACCGAGGTCCTCCGCACAGGGGCACTGGGAGGGTCAATGGCTAAGGGGGTGATCTCACTTCTGTTTAAGAAGGGGGACGCCTCTGACCTTAAGAACTGGCGGCCATTGACCATGCTGTGGTTTGATTACAAGCTTTTGGCTAAGGTTCTCACAGACCGTCTGTGCACAGCTCTCCCAGATGCGGTCCATGTGGACCAGACGTGTGGGGTGGCTGGGCGCTCGTTGAGATGGAATCTCCAGCTCATCAGAGACGTCATCGCTTGGGCAGAGGATCGGGACCTGCCACTTATGGTGGTGGGTCTTGATCAGGCCAAAGCCTTTGATAGGGTTCACTGGGGTTTTATGTTCAAAGTTTTAGAGAGAATAGGCTTAGGGCGGGTTTTTGTTGGGTGGCTGCGTACTCTGTACACAGCAGTGGGGAGCACGGTTTCTGTTAATGGGCACTTGGGGGAGTTTTTTGGGTTGCACGCAGGGGTAAGACAGGGGTGTCCGCTCTCTCCCCTGCTCTACGTCCTTTATATGGAGCCCCTGGCGGCGGCCATTAGGGCTGACCCGGGTGTGAAGGGTATCCTGGTACCAGGCAGCAGGGGCCTGAGGGTCAAGTTGTCGCAGTATGCGGATGATACCACACTGCTACTGGACAACGATGCGTGTCTGAGTCGGTCTTTGGAGATCTTCCAGGACTTTGGCCGGGTGTCTGGCGCGGAGCTCAACCGTGCTAAATCCTCGGTTAAGTTCTTTGGGCGGTGGAAGAGTAGGTCAGACGTACCAGGAGGGCTGTCGCTCTGTGAAGGGGCCCTGAGGATTCTTGGGGTCCTCTTTGAGGCAGCCCACAGTGCCACGGTCAACTGGACCAGGCGAATAGATGCAGTTCATAAAAAGTTTGCCCTCTGGAAGGCCAGGAGACTGACCTTTACGGGGAAGGTACTGGTTTTGAAGGTAGACGTGTTGCCGTCCCTCCTGTACCTGGCGTACATCTTTCCGATGCCGGCCAGCATGCGGAGGCCGCTCACTCGGCTTGTGTTTCGTTTCATGTGGGGGGGGAGTTATGAATACGTGGCGAGGGCACGCATGTTGGCTCCGGTGGGGGAAGGGGGGAGGGACGTGCCCCATTTCCCACTCAAGTTGGACTGCATTTTTGTTTCTTTTTTGCTCAAAGAATTGTCCTCTCCGGTAGTCCATCCATCTGGCTACTTCCTCCGGTTCTACTTTGCCTACCCGGCAAGGAGGGTCATGGCCTGGTCCAATTCGGCCCCCCGGGCGGAGCAGTTGCCGTGGCATTTTGGCCACGCGGCAAAGTGGCTGCGGGCTCATCCTGGGGTTTTGGAAGGGGATGTGGGGTTGGACCAGAAGAGGCTCTATGCCGAGGTGAGACAGGGAGTGACCGCGCCAGCTGTGGTGGGGATACCCGCTACAGTTTGGTTGTCGGTACAACTGCCTGGCCTGGACAATGGGCTCAAGGATTTAGGATGGCTGATGTTACACAGGAGTTTGCCGGTGCGTGAGATCATGCACCGGCATGGCTTGGCGAGATCCCCGGTGTGCCCCAGAGCTGGTTGCTTTGTGGACGAGACTATTAGACACGTCATGTGGGACTGTCCTTTTGCAGGGGTGGTGTGGGCTAGGGCATCTGTGTTGATTGGGAGGTTGGAGGGGAGTGTTGGGGTCACATGGGCAAGATTGGAGAGAGGGATTGGGAGAGCTGGGGGGGGGCGTAGGGGGCGTCTCCTGCAATGGCTGCTCATGGGCCTTTTTAAGAAGGGGCTGTGGGAGGCCAGACAGGCTCTGGTTAAAAAGGCGGTGGATTGGGGGGTGGAGGGGGTTGTTAGGAGAGTAGAGGGGGACGTAAAGGGAAGGATGCGGTGGGATGTGAAGAGGTGGGGACATCATGCTGCTAGGGAGAGATGGAAGGGGGGTTTAGGTTTGATGGAAGGGATGTAGTGGTTGCTTAGGATATTGACATATGGTTTTTTTTGTGGAGACCGGAAAGTGCATAAGTGGAAAATGGGGACATGGTTTTTTTGTCTTGGATAGTGGGCTATTGTTTTGGGTGGGATAAAGGGAGGTTTTTTGTTAACAGTGGGTGGTTTAATTTGGGGTTCATTTTCATTTTCAACTGTAACAGGGACAGCATACAATAAGGAACATAAAATGAAAATGTAGAAATGCAAATGTTCAGGAAAGTTTTGTTTGGATTAGTAGGGAAAGGTAAATTAAGAATGTGTGCACATGTATGGGTGTTTTAAATAGTATGATAGGAAGTCGTTTTGTAGTTTGTATGGTATAGGGACAGATAGGATGTGATAACATGTATATGATTATTTTTGATATAAAATTAAGAAAGAAGGTAAAAACTCCCCTCCCAGCTGGTTGGAGGGGAGGAGAAGCCCGATTTCACAAAAAAAAAAAAAAAAAAAAAAAAAAAAAATCTGTTCTTATCAGTTTAATATCTGATACGTCCCCTACCCGGGGACCATATATTAAATTGATTTTTGGAACAGGGAGATGGAATAGGGGCTTGCTCCGTCCACTCCACGCATCGACCTGGTCTTGCAGTATCTCCAGGAACGGTGCACTCACTCCTCCTAACTTTGTCAAAGTAAATGTTTTGGTACGCTAATCTGCGATGGGTTAAAGGCAATGCAAAAAAAAAGAAATCATTAGATGGGCAATGCTCTGTTTAATCTGCGTTATGTTTTCCCGCCCTTTTTGTTAAAAAAAAAACGTCTGTGTGTGTGTGTGTGTGTGTGTGTGTGTGTGTGTGTGTAAATGGCTGCATTTACATAGCGCTTTACAATTTGTTCCTCACATTTTACCCATTCACTCAGACGTTCACACACCGATGGCGGAGGCAACCATGCAAGGTGCCAACCTACCTGCTCATCAGGAGCAATTAGGGGATAAGTGTCTTTAAACAAAGCACAATTGATGCAAACACAGACAACGTGTTGTAAATGCTAGTACAGTAACATCCACCCCCCTGCGTCCTGTATCAGCCGCGCCGGGCGTGCCCGCTGGCCATAATAGGGGTTATCGCTTCTCGGCCTTTTGGCTAAGATCAAGTGTAGTATCTGTTCTTATCAGTTTAATATCTGATACGTCCCCTACCCGGGGACCATATATTAAATTGATTTTTGGAACAGGGAGATGGAATAGGGGCTTGCTCCGTCCACTCCACGCATCGACCTGGTCTTGCAGTATCTCCAGGAACGGTGCACTCACTCCTCCTAACTTTGTCAAAGTAAATGTTTTGGTACGCTAATCTGCGATGGGTTAAAGGCAATGCAAAAAAAAAGAAATCATTAGATGGGCAATGCTCTGTTTAATCTGCGTTATGTTTTCCCGCCCTTTTTGTTAAAAAAAAAACGTCTGTGTGTGTGTGTGTGTGTGTGTGTGTGTGTGTGTGTGTAAATGGCTGCATTTACATAGCGCTTTACAATTTGTTCCTCACATTTTACCCATTCACTCAGACGTTCACACACCGATGGCGGAGGCAACCATGCAAGGTGCCAACCTACCTGCTCATCAGGAGCAATTAGGGGATAAGTGTCTTTAAACAAAGCACAATTGATGCAAACACAGACAACGTGTTGTAAATGCTAGTACAGTAACATCCACCCCCCTGCGTCCTGTATCAGCCGCACCGGGCGTGCCCGCTGGCCATAATGGGGGTTATCGCTTCTCGGCCTTTTGGCTAAGATCAAGTGTAGTATCTGTTCTTATCAGTTTAATATCTGATACGTCCCCTACCCGGGGACCATATATTAAATTGATTTTTGGAACAGGGAGATGGAATAGGGGCTTGCTCCGTCCACTCCACGCATCGACCTGGTCTTGCAGTATCTCCAGGAACGGTGCACTCACTCCTCCTAACTTTGTCAAAGTAAATGTTTTGGTACGCTAATCTGCGATGGGTTAAAGGCAATGCAAAAAAAAAGAAATCATTAGATGGGCAATGCTCTGTTTAATCTGCGTTATGTTTTCCCGCCCTTTTTGTTAAAAAAAAAACGTCTGTGTGTGTGTGTGTGTGTGTGTGTGTGTGTGTGTGTGTGTGTGTGTGTGTGTAAATGGCTGCATTTACATAGCGCTTTACAATTTGTTCCTCACATTTTACCCATTCACTCAGACGTTCACACACCGATGGCGGAGGCAACCATGCAAGGTGCCAACCTACCTGCTCATCAGGAGCAATTAGGGGATAAGTGTCTTTAAACAAAGCACAATTGATGCAAACACAGACAACGTGTTGTAAATGCTAGTACAGTAACATCCACCCCCCTGCGTCCTGTATCAGCCGCGCCGGGCGTGCCCGCTGGCCATAATGGGGGTTATCGCTTCTCGGCCTTTTGGCTAAGATCGTGGAGGATTGTTTCGCGTTTATTATTTTACTCTCATTTCCACAGTCGTGCGGTGTATGGGACGTGGAAAGGGAGGTCTTTTTTGTTTTCTGTGCTGGCTTCTCCCTAGGAGGGTCAGTACTTAAGTTTCTTAGTTTTTTCTCTTTTGTTGGGTGTGGGTGACCGGCCTGTTTGCGATGGCCGGCTCATCCCCTGACTCTGCACAGTCGACCCCCGGGGTCGGACTGAGGCGCACAGCCCGTTTTTCCTGCTCCGGACCGGGGGAGTTGCTGGAGAGAGGCCTTTTCGTCAGGGGTGTCCTGGTGAAGCAGCTCGGCCTGAAGGTGGAGGAGGTTTACTGCCTGCAGTCGAACCTGCCAGAGAAGTGCTACGATGTGACCTTGAGGACTGAGGGCAGATACAACGACATGTTGAAGAAGTGCGAGGAATCGGCAGCCGTTGGTCTGCTGTCAGGCTTCAAGGTCACGGGTTTGGACAAGCCCAATTTCAGGTTAGTCACAATCCAAATGTATAATCCATTTGTGACTGACCTGACTTTGGCTTCCTTCCTGGGGAAATACGGGGACACGAGTTCTGCGGCACGGTATTGTTTGGATCCGTGGGGAATTTGGACTGGACGTAGGCAGTATCAAGTGCTGCTTCACCAGGACAAGGACGGGCACGAGGGCCTCAAACACCCGCCTGCCTTCTTCACCTTGGGCGGCGACAGGGGTTTCCTCTATTACTCCCGGCAGCCGCCTTTTTGTAGGCGGTGCAGGACATCGGGTCACACAGAGGCGGGTTGTAGCGGTGCCACCTGCCGTTTCTGTGGAGGGGACCACGAGACGAGGAACTGTGGGGCTCCGAAGAAGTGCCATGGCTGTGGGCTGGAGGGCCACCTCTTCAGGAGCTGTCCCAACCGCCAGAGGACCTTCGCTGAAGCGGTGGGCGGAGGAAGAAGCGGGGCCCGAGGTCCGGCCCAGACAGCGGCTCCAGCAGCGGCGGCAGAGGCCCAGGCGGGGAAGGCGGCTCCAGCGGATGCTCCGGCATTGGCGGTGGCAGGGGCCCAGGCGGTGCGGCCGGCTCCGGCGGAAGCTCCGGCATCGGCGATGGCAGAGGCCCAGGCGGCGCGGCCGGCTCCGGCAGAAGCTCCAGCATCGGCGGTGGCAGAGGCCCATGCGGGGGAGGTGGCTCCGGCGGAGTTTCCAGCATCGGCAGTGGCAGAGGCCCAGGCGGGGAAGGCGGCTCCGGAGGGAGCTCCAGCAGTGACGGCAACATCGGCCCATACAAGGGAGGCGGCCTCGGTGGCGGATCCGGCGCAGGCTCCGGCGACGTCTCCAAGGAGGACTCGGAGGCCAGCTCCGGCCCCACCGGCGCAGAGGAAAAGGATGGCACCTGCACCACTAGCAGGCCAGGAGGAGGCGGTACGGAGGCAGAAGGTGCAGTCAGTGTCTGCCCCACCGGGAGAGCAGGAGGGGGCAGGACGGAGGCACGGGACGCAGTCGGCGTCTGCTCCACCAGGCGTGCAGGGGGAGATGGGACAGGGGGCCAGCATGGCGGGGATGGTGACAGGCACTGGTAGCCAGAGAGTTTCAGTGGCTGGACCATCGCTCCGGGCTCCAGAGCCCACAGAGGGGGGTTTTATGCAACGGATTGGGTCAGTTGTTGCATCAGCTGCCAGGAAGATCCGGACCTCACAGGGTCTGGGGCTCTCGGGTGAGGGAGGCGTGAGGAAGGCCAAGGGGCCTGGGGGTCAAGGGATGGGTGGTGGGTTTGGTCTGGGTGGCACGGGTGTTTCTGGCGGACTGGGGGAAGGGGGAGGGGGTTCTTCTCCCAGCTCAGAGGGATCGTCGGGGGAAAGTTTGGGGTTGGAGATGGACTTTTCCCCAAGCCTTGTGGCTTTGTCCCCTTTGGGGACTGACGCTTATGAGGGTTCAGAGAGGCCACCAACTTCCCCCAACGTGATGCCCTATTCGTGGGCAGAGGCGTCAGAGGAGCTCTACCGGGACCTTGGGATTTAGAGGGGTCTGGGAGTGTTTTTTCTTGTTTTTTCCAAAATGTCTTTTATAGCTGCTACTTTTAACGTCAGAGGCTTGAGGGACCGAGTCAAAAGAGCGGCTGTTTTTGATTTCCTCGGTTCCCTTCATTTCTCTTTCTGTTTTTTGCAGGAGGTGCACTTGAAGGGTGGGGAGGATGTGAGGGATTTCCAGAAGGAGTGGAGTGGGGGGGATTCAGTGTGGAGTGTGGGGGGGGTTCATTCTGATGGGGTGGGCATTTTGTTTGGGAGGGGAGTCAGGGTGGAGGATGTTTTTGTTGTTTCTCAGGGGAGGGTTTTTGGTGCTGATATAGCAATTGGGGAATGTAGGTTGAGGGTTATTGGGGTGTATGGGTGTCAGGGGGTTGCAGATAGGGTTAGACTGTTTGAGGGGTTAGTGCCACATTGTGCGACAAATAGACTGTTGGTCATTGGGGGTGATTTTAATTGTGAGTTGGGGAGGGGGGATATGGGTGGTAGGTGCATCGCGGGGCTCATGGCTTCTTTTGGGTTGGTGGACGGGGGGAGGGCTGTCACTCCCCGTTTGGATGGTCCCACATGGCGTAACTCCCGGGGGGTCGCCAGGCGGCTGGACTACATCCTCGCTTCACGGTCTTTGGGTCTGTTGTCTGGACGGGTGGTCCCTGCCTTTTTTTCGGACCATGACGGGGTCCTCCTGCGGTTTCGGTCGGCCGTTCCGGTTTTTGGGCGCGGGTACTGGAGGCTGAACTCCGGCATCCTCAGTGAGGCTGAGTTTGCCGGTGGTTTCGCCCTTTTTTTCCGGGGGCTTGAGGGACTCAGGCCTTTCTTTGCCGGTGTGGTGGAGTGGTGGGAGGTGGCCAAGGAGAGGATAAGGGGGTTTGCCATTGGGTACAGCAAAAGGAGGGCGAAGAAGGCGGGGAGGGAGGTGCACCGTCTTCAACGTCTCCTCGAGTTCGAGTACACCTTGGGTAACCAAGGTGGCATTGTAGATCAGCGGGCTTGTGACTCCCTTAAAGCCGAGCTTAGGGGGGTCTATGAAGTTAGGGCCCGTGCTTTCCTATCGCGGTCACGTCGGGATTTCTTGGAGAAGGATGAGACGTGTTCTGCAGCTTTTTTTTGGCAGTGTAAGGGCCGATAAGGTAAGGAAGACAATCACGGGGGTTAGGGACAGCCGGGGTCAGGTGACAACAGAAGCAGGGGAGATGGTAAGGGTCTCAACAGACCACTTCCGCTCTTTCTTCTGTGAACGGGTGGTGGATGAGGACCGCGCAGAGGCTTTTTTGCAGCTCGTGGCTCAAAGGGTTTCGCCCGACCTGGCTGAGGCTTTGGAGGCCCCTCTCTCTCTCGAGGAATTGGAGGGTGCCCTTCGTAGGATGGGCAAGCGTAAGGTTCCGGGCATCGACGGCCTGCCGGCTGAGTTTTATCTCAGGTTTTGGGATATTCTCGGCCCGGTGGTTCTAGAGGTCCTGACCGAGGTCCTCCGCACAGGGGCGCTGGGAGGGTCGATGGCTAAGGGGGTGATCTCACTTCTGTTCAAGAAGGGGGACGCCTCTGACCTTAATAACTGGCGGCCTTTGACCATGCTGTGTGTGGACTATAAGCTATTGGCTAAGGTCCTCACGGACCGTCTGTGCGCAGCTCTCCCGGATGCGGTCCATGTGGACCAGACGTGTGGGGTGGCTGGGCGCTCGTTGAGATGGAACCTCCAGCTCATCAGAGACGTCATCGCTTGGGCAGAGGATCGGGATTTGCCACTTATGGTTGTGGGTCTCGATCAGGCCAAAGCCTTTGATAGGGTTCACTGGGGTTTTATGTTCAAGGTTCTAGAGAGGATAGGGTTAGGGCGGGTTTTTGTTGGGTGGCTGCGTACTCTGTACACAGCAGTGGGGAGCACGGTTTCCGTTAATGGGCACTTGGGGGAGTTTTTTGGGTTGCACGCAGGGGTAAGACAGGGGTGTCCGCTCTCACCCCTGCTCTACGTCCTTTACATGGAGCCCCTGGCGGCGGCCATTAGGGCTGACCCGGGTGTGAAAGGTATCCTGGTACCAGGCAGCAGGGGCCTGAGGGTCAAGTTGTCGCAGTATGCGGATGACACCACACTGCTGCTGGACAACGATGCGTGTCTGAGTCGGTCTTTGGAGATCTTCCAGGACTTTGGCCGGGTGTCTGGAGCGGAGCTCAATCTCGCCAAATCCTCGGTCAAGTTCTTTGGGCAGTGGAGGAGTAGGACAGACGTACCAGGAGGGCTGTCGCTCTGTGAGGGGCCCTTGAGGATTCTTGGGGTCCACTTTGAGGCAGCCCGTAGCGCCGTGGCCAACTGGACCAGGCGCATGGAAGCAGTCCAGAAGAAGTTCACCCTCTGGAAGGCCAGGAGACTGACCTTCATGGGCAAAGTCCTGGTTCTGAAGGTGGACGTGTTGCCCTCCCTCCTGTTCCTGGCATACATCTACCCTATGCCGGCCAGCATGCGGAGGCCTCTGATCCGCCTCATGTTCGGTTTCCTTTGGGGGGGAAGTTACGAGTATGTGGCGAGGGCCCGCATGCTGGCACCCATGGGGGACGGGGGGCGGGATGTGCCTCACCTCCCGCTCAAGCTGGATTGTATTTTTGTTTCCTTTTTGTTGAAGGAGTTGTCCTCTCCGGTGGTTCATCCATCAGGCCATTTCCTGCGTTTCTTTTTCGCTTACCCGGCGAGGAGGCTTATGGTCTGGAACAACTCGGGCCCCCGGGCAGAGCAGTTGCCCTGGCATTATGGCCACGCGGCCAAGTGGCTTCGGGCTCACCCCGAGGCTTTGGATCGGGACGTGGGGCCGGACCATAGGAGGCTCTATGCCGAGGTGAGGCAGGGAGTGAACGCTCCAGCCATGGTGGGCATTCCCTCTACGGTCTGGTTGTCGGTCCAACTGCCTGGCCTGGACAACGGGCTCAAGGACCTGAACTGGCTAGTGTTACATAAGAGCCTGCCGGTGCGGTCCATCATGCACCGGCATGGCCTGGCGAGGTCCGCGGGGTGCCCCAGAGCCGTGTGCTCTGGGGAAGAGACCATTAGACATGCCATGTGGGACTGTCCATTTGCGGGGGTTGTTTGGGCCAGGGCTTTGGTGCTATTGGGGAGAGTGGAGGGTGGGTTTACGCTGTCTTGGCCCAGAGTAGAGAAAAAATCTAACCCCGACTAACCTTAATGTCATGCACTTGTCCTAATAAACTAACCTACACTGTAACACGCAACACTTTGATGAACATTGTTACTCAGCTGATAGAGTTATACCCTTCTTGCTGTCTTGTCGCACAGAACTTGTAAGTCGCTTTGGATAAAAGCGTCAGCTAAATGACTAAATGTAAATGTAAATGTAGAGAGGGGCATAGGAAGGGTGACTGGAGGAGCACGGGGAAGGCTGGTGGCCTGGTTGATCATCAGCCTTTTCAAGCAGACAATTTGGGGGGCCAGACAGGCTTTGGTGAAAACCAACGCAGACTGGGGGGTGGAGGGTGTTGTGAGAAGGGTTGAGGGAGACTTGAGAGGGAGGATGAGGCGAGATGTGGCGAGGTGGGGTCAACATGCGGCCCTAGAACGGTGGAAAGGGGGAATGGGACTAATGTAGTAGTTTTGTCGTGCCCGAGAGTGGTTTAGTGGCTGGTATGGGGTTTTTGTTTTGTTGTGTAGTAATTGTTTTTTGGTTCGGTATAGGTATGTGATTGGTTTTGTATTATGTATGTCTGTTTTTTTGATAATAAAATAAGAATGAAGGTAAAACTCCTCTCCCAGCTGTTTGGAGAGGAGGTAACACCTGATTTCACAAAAAAAAAAAAAAAAAAAAAAAAATCTGTTCTTATCAGTTTAATATCTGATACGTCCCCTACCCGGGGACCATATATTAAATTGATTTTTGGAACAGGGAGATGGAATAGGGGCTTGCTCCGTCCACTCCACGCATCGACCTGGTCTTGCAGTATCTCCAGGAACGGTGCACTCACTCCTCCTAACTTTGTCAAAGTAAATGTTTTGGTACGCTAATCTGCGATGGGTTAAAGGCAATGCAAAAAAAAAGAAATCATTAGATGGGCAATGCTCTGTTTAATCTGCGTTATGTTTTCCCGCCCTTTTTGTTAAAAAAAAAACGTCTGTGTGTGTGTGTGTGTGTGTGTGTGTGTGTGTGTGTGTAAATGGCTGCATTTACATAGCGCTTTACAATTTGTTCCTCACATTTTACCCATTCACTCAGACGTTCACACACCGATGGCGGAGGCAACCATGCAAGGTGCCAACCTACCTGCTCATCAGGAGCAATTAGGGGATAAGTGTCTTTAAACAAAGCACAATTGATGCAAACACAGACAACGTGTTGTAAATGCTAGTACAGTAACATCCACCCCCCTGCGTCCTGTATCAGCCGCGCCGGGCGTGCCCGCTGGCCATAATGGGGGTTATCGCTTCTCGGCCTTTTGGCTAAGATCAAGTGTAGTATCTGTTCTTATCAGTTTAATATCTGATACGTCCCCTACCCGGGGACCATATATTAAATTGATTTTTGGAACAGGGAGATGGAATAGGGGCTTGCTCCGTCCACTCCACGCATCGACCTGGTCTTGCAGTATCTCCAGGAACGGTGCACTCACTCCTCCTAACTTTGTCAAAGTAAATGTTTTGGTACGCTAATCTGCGATGGGTTAAAGGCAATGCAAAAAAAAAGAAATCATTAGATGGGCAATGCTCTGTTTAATCTGCGTTATGTTTTCCCGCCCTTTTTGTTAAAAAAAAAAAAAAAAAAAAAAACGTCTGTGTGTGTGTGTGTGTGTGTGTGTGTGTGTGTGTGTGTGTGTGTGTGTGTGTAAATGGCTGCATTTACATAGCGCTTTACAATTTGTTCCTCACATTTTACCCATTCACTCAGACGTTCACACACCGATGGCGGAGGCAACCATGCAAGGTGCCAACCTACCTGCTCATCAGGAGCAATTAGGGGATAAGTGTCTTTAAACAAAGCACAATTGATGCAAACACAGACAACGTGTTGTAAATGCTAGTACAGTAACATCCACCCCCCTGCGTCCTGTATCAGCCGCGCCGGGCGTGCCCGCTGGCCATAATGGGGGTTATCGCTTCTCGGCCTTTTGGCTAAGATCAAGTGTAGTATCTGTTCTTATCAGTTTAATATCTGATACGTCCCCTACCCGGGGACCATATATTAAATTGATTTTTGGAACAGGGAGATGGAATAGGGGCTTGCTCCGTCCACTCCACGCATCGACCTGGTCTTGCAGTATCTCCAGGAACGGTGCACTCACTCCTCCTAACTTTGTCAAAGTAAATGTTTTGGTACGCTAATCTGCGATGGGTTAAAGGCAATGCAAAAAAAAAGAAATCATTAGATGGGCAATGCTCTGTTTAATCTGCGTTATGTTTTCCCGCCCTTTTTGTAAAAAAAAAAAAAAAAAAAAAAAACGTCCGTGTGTGTGTGTGTGTGTGTGTGTGTGTGTGTGTGTGTGTGTGTGTGTGTGTGTGTGTGTGTGTGTAAATGGCTGCATTTACATAGCGCTTTACAATTTGTTCCTCACATTTTACCCATTCACTCAGACGTTCACACACCGATGGCGGAGGCAACCATGCAAGGTGCCAACCTACCTGCTCATCAGGAGCAATTAGGGGATAAGTGTCTTTAAACAAAGCACAATTGATGCAAACACAGACAACGTGTTGTAAATGCTAGTACAGTAACATCCACCCCCCTGCGTCCTGTATCAGCCGCGCCGGGCGTGCCCGCTGGCCATAATGGGGGTTATCGCTTCTCGGCCTTTTGGCTAAGATCAAGTGGATGACCGGTGTATGCTGTTCCTGGTTTTGTTTGCTTGTTTATTATTTTTCTCACATTTCCACAGTCGTGCGGTGTATGGGACTGGAAATTTAGTTTTTTTTATTGTTTGTGCTGGCTTCTCCCTACGATGGCCAGCACTCCACGGCAGTCGACCCCTAGGGCTGGGTTACGGTTTTCGGCGAGGTTCATATGGAAGGATGGAACGATGCCCATGTGGAACAGAGATGTGTTTGTGGATGGTGTCATCATGACTCAACTCAAGTTGAAGGCGGACGATATTTTTTGCATCCAGCACAATGCCCAGGAGAGGGGCTACGATGTTTCCTTCAGATCCAGTTTGGGGCTCCAGGGGGTTTTGGAGGACTGCAAGCGGATGGAGGCTGATGTCGGACCCCTCAGCCATTTCGAGGTGTTTTCTCTGGACAGGCTGAATTTTCGAGTTATCAATGTCACAATGTACAACCCGTACGTGATTGATAAGGAGGTGACTGATTTTTTGGCCCCCTACGCTGAGGTGATATCTGAGGTCCGGAGGATCAGAGACAGACGTGGGATCTGGACGGGGCGGAGGCAGGTGCAGGTGCTCCTAAAGGCTGTTCCCGGTGGCTGTGACGGGCTGGCTCATCCCCCAGCCTTCTTTTCCTTGGGGCCTGATAGGGGGTATTTGTTTTATAACAACCAGCCCCCTTTCTGCCGAAGGTGCCGGGTGGCAGGGCACTCTGATGGAAAGTGTGGGGAGGTGAGGTGCCACCATTGCAAGGAGGAGGGCCACATGGCTAAAGATTGTAAGGTTGGTAAGAAATGCCACAACTGCAGTTCCACCGACCACCTGGTGAGGGCCTGTCCCCAGGAGCGGCGGTATTCGTCAGTGGTGGTGATGGGGAAGGAGCTTGCACCGAAGACCGGAGAGGAGGAAGAAAGTGCACCAGTGGCACCAGCACCAGCACCAATAGAGGTGATTCCTGTGGAGAAGGACGCAGAGGCGGAGACGGTACTCCTGGTTGGCAACAAGACAGTTTCCCCTTTGTCTTCCGATGGAGAGGCGATGGACGAGGAGGAGGTGGTCGGTGGAGCCAGCGGAGCCAGTGGAGCCAGTGGAGCCAGAAAACGGAGGTTAAGGGTTAAAAGGACTACACCTGGGTCAGAAGGTATGGGGGCAGGGGAAATTACCGGTGGGGGCCCACAAAAAAAGGTAAGGGGAGGGAAGGGAGGTAGGGTGGCCCTCTTAGTGCAACAGGTCGGTGGGGAGCAGGGGGTTGGTGGGGGAGTGGGTTTGGCGGATGTTGAGGCTGAGGGGGAGGGGGTTTGTTTACCGGTTTCCCCTGTCCTGGACAGTATGGACAGTATGGACCCTTTTGAGACTCCAAGCCTTGGGGAAGGGTTACAGGTGGGAGCACCCAACACTTTGCCTGCTTCTTGGGATAAGGGGGAGGATGGGGAGGACAGTTAAAAGTGGGGGTAGGGGTATTATTGTGGGTTGGTTTTTTGTTTAATTTTATTTTATTATTGTCAATGGCTTTCACAGTGGGCACTTTTAATGCACGGGGGTTGAGGGGTTCTGTTAAGAGGAGGGGCTTTTTTGATTATGTTGCCTCACTCAGGCTTACCGTTTGTTTTGTTCAAGAGGTGCACTTACGGGATGGGAGGGATTGTGGTGTGTTTTCAAAGGAATGGGACAAGGGGGAATCGTTTTGGTCAGTGGGGGGGGTTCACTCATCTGGTGTGGGGATACTGTTTGGAAACCGGGAGGCAAGGGTGGTGGGTTCTTTTGTAATTGTGCAGGGGAGGGTTATGGGGGTTGATGTGAATATTGGGGTTTTGAAATTGAGGGTGGTGGTGGTGTACGGGCCACAGAGGGCGGGTGAAAGGAGTGCCATGATGGAGGCTTTAAGGCCTTTTTTTGCCACAAACAGGCAGATGGTGGTGGGGGGTGATTTTAATGTGGATCTGGGGAGGGTGGGTGATCCAAGTGCTGGGTGTGTGGGTTCTTTTTTTAAGGGGCAGGGGCTTGTGGATGGAGGGAAGGCACTTACCCCTCGAATAGATGGTCCCACATGGCGTAACTCCCGGGGGGTAGCCAGGCGTCTCGATTATGTGTTTTTTTCTCGGTCCTTGGTCCTATTGTCGGGCCGGGTGGTCCCTGTTTTTTTCTCTGACCATGATGGGCTCCTCTTTCGGGTCCGGTCTAGCGCTCCTGTTTTCGGCCCCGGGTACTGGAGGTTGAACTCCAGTGTCCTTGGCGAGGATGAGTTCTGCAGTAGCTTTGTCTCCTTTTTCCGGGGGCTCGAGGGACTTAGGGCTTTGTTTTCTGGTGTGGTGGAGTGGTGGGAGGGGGCTAAGGAGAGGATAAAGGGGTTTTGTATTATGTATTGTCAACGGAGGGCGAAGGAGGCGGGGAGGGAAGTGCTCCGTCTTCAACACCTCCTCGAGCTCGAGTACACTTTGGGTAACCTAGGTGGCGCTGTAGACCAGCGGGCTTGTGACTCCCTTAAGACAGAACTTAGGGATGTCTATGAGGATAAGGCCCGTGCTTACCTGACGCGGTCACGTCGTGAGTTCTTGGAGAAGAATGAGACGTGTTCCGCAGCCTTTTTCAGCAGCGTGAGGGCTGATAAGGGAAGGAAGGTGATATCGGGAGTTAGGGACAGTCAGGGTCAGGTGGTTACTGAGACAGGGGAGATGGTAAGGGTCGCAACCGATCACTTCCGCTCCTTCTTCTGTGAACGAGTGGTGGATGAGGAGCGAGCAGAGGCTTTTTTGCAGCTTGTGGCTCAGAGGGTACCGTCAGACCTGGCTGAGGCTTTGGAGGCCCCTCTCTCTCTCTCGAGGAATTGGAGGGTGCCCTTCGTAGAATGGGCAAGCGTAAGGTTCCGGGCATCGATGGCCTGCCGGCTGAGTTTTATCTCATGTTTTGGGATATTCTCGGCCCGGTGGTTCTCGAGGTCCTGACCGAGGTCCTCCGCACAGGGGCACTGGGAGGGTCAATGGCTAAGGGGGTGATCTCACTTCTGTTTAAGAAGGGGGACGCCTCTGACCTTAAGAACTGGCGGCCATTGACCATGCTGTGTGTTGATTACAAGCTTTTGGCTAAGGTTCTCACAGACCGTCTGTGCACAGCTCTCCCAGATGCGGTCCATGTGGATCAGACGTGTGGGGTGGCTGGGCGCTCGTTGAGATGGAATCTCCAGCTCATCAGAGACGTCATCGCTTGGGCAGAGGATCGGGACCTGCCACTTATGGTGGTGGGTCTTGATCAGGCCAAAGCCTTTGATAGGGTTCACTGGGGTTTTATGTTCAAAGTTTTAGAGAGAATAGGCTTAGGGCGGGTTTTTGTTGGGTGGCTGCGTACTCTGTACACAGCAGTGGGGAGCACGGTTTCTGTTAATGGGCACTTGGGGGAGTTTTTTGGGTTGCACGCAGGGGTAAGACAGGGGTGTCCGCTCTCTCCCCTGCTCTACGTCCTTTATATGGAGCCCCTGGCGGCGGCCATTAGGGCTGACCCGGGTGTGAAGGGTATCCTGGTACCAGGCAGCAGGGGCCTGAGGGTCAAGTTGTCGCAGTATGCGGATGATACCACACTGCTACTGGACAACGATGCGTGTCTGAGTCGGTCTTTGGAGATCTTCCAGGACTTTGGCCGGGTGTCTGGCGCGGAGCTCAACCGTGCTAAATCCTCGGTTAAGTTCTTTGGGCGGTGGAAGAGTAGGTCAGACGTACCAGGAGGGCTGTCGCTCTGTGAAGGGGCCCTGAGGATTCTTGGGGTCCTCTTTGAGGCAGCCCACAGTGCCACGGTCAACTGGACCAGGCGAATAGATGCAGTTCATAAAAAGTTTGCCCTCTGGAAGGCCAGGAGACTGACCTTTACGGGGAAGGTACTGGTTTTGAAGGTAGACGTGTTGCCGTCCCTCCTGTACCTGGCGTACATCTTTCCGATGCCGGCCAGCATGCGGAGGCCGCTCACTCGGCTTGTGTTTCGTTTCATGTGGGGGGGGAGTTATGAATACGTGGCGAGGGCAAGCATGTTGGCTCCGGTGGGGGAAGGGGGGAGGGACGTGCCCCATTTCCCACTCAAGTTGGACTGCATTTTTGTTTCTTTTTTGCTCAAAGAATTGTCCTCTCCGGTAGTCCATCCATCGGGCTACTTCCTCCGGTTCTACTTTGCCTACCCGGCAAGGAGGGTCATGGCCTGGTCCAATTCGGCCCCCCGGGCGGAGCAGTTGCCGTGGCATTTTGGCCACGCGGCAAAGTGGCTGCGGGCTCATCCTGGGGTTTTGGAAGGGGATGTGGGGTTGGACCAGAAGAGGCTCTATGCCGAGGTGAGACAGGGAGTGACCGCGCCAGCTGTGGTGGGGATACCCGCTACAGTTTGGTTGTCGGTACAACTGCCTGGCCTGGACAATGGGCTCAAGGATTTAGGATGGCTGATGTTACACAGGAGTTTGCCGGTGCGTGAGATCATGCACCGGCATGGCTTGGCGAGATCCCCGGTGTGCCCCAGAGCTGGTTGCTTTGTGGACGAGACTATTAGACACGTCATGTGGGACTGTCCTTTTGCAGGGGTGGTGTGGGCTAGGGCATCTGTGTTGATTGGGAGGTTGGAGGGGAGTGTTGGGGTCACATGGGCAAGATTGGAGAGAGGGATTGGGAGAGCTGGGGGGGGGCGTAGGGGGCGTCTCCTGCAATGGCTGCTCATGGGCCTTTTTAAGAAGGGGCTGTGGGAGGCCAGACAGGCTCTGGTTAAAAAGGCGGTGGATTGGGGGGTGGAGGGGGTTGTTAGGAGAGTAGAGGGGGACGTAAAGGGAAGGATGCGGTGGGATGTGAAGAGGTGGGGACATCATGCTGCTAGGGAGAGATGGAAGGGGGGTTTAGGTTTGATGGAAGGGATGTAGTGGTTGCTTAGGATATTGACATATGGTTTTTTTTTGTGGAGACCGGAAAGTGCATAAGTGGAAAATGGGGACATGGTTTTTTGTCTTGGATAGTGGGCTATTGTTTTGGGTGGGATAAAGGGAGGTTTTGGTTAACAGTGGGTGGTTTAATTTGGGGTTAATTTTCATTTTCAACTGTAACAGGGACAGCATACAATAAGGAACATAAAATGAAAATGTAGAAATGCAAATGTTCAGGAAAGTTTTGTTTGGATTAGTAGGGAAAGGTAAATTAAGAATGTGTGCACATGTATGGGTGTTTTAAATAGTATGATAGGAAGTCGTTTTGTAGTTTGTATGGTATAGGGACAGATAGGATGTGATAACATGTATATGATTATTTTTGATATAAAATTAAGAAAGAAGGTAAAAACTCCCCTCCCAGCTGGTTGGAGGGGAGGAGAAGCCCGATTTCACAAAAAAAAAAAAAAAAAAAAAAAAAATCTGTTCTTATCAGTTTAATATCTGATACGTCCCCTACCCGGGGACCATATATTAAATTGATTTTTGGAACAGGGAGATGGAATAGGGGCTTGCTCCGTCCACTCCACGCATCGACCTGGTCTTGCAGTATCTCCAGGAACGGTGCACTCACTCCTCCTAACTTTGTCAAAGTAAATGTTTTGGTACGCTAATCTGCGATGGGTTAAAGGCAATGCAAAAAAAAAGAAATCATTAGATGGGCAATGCTCTGTTTAATCTGCGTTATGTTTTCCCGCCCTTTTTGTTAAAAAAAAAACGTCTGTGTGTGTGTGTGTGTGTGTGTGTGTGTGTGTGTGTGTGTAAATGGCTGCATTTACATAGCGCTTTACAATTTGTTCCTCACATTTTACCCATTCACTCAGACGTTCACACACCGATGGCGGAGGCAACCATGCAAGGTGCCAACCTACCTGCTCATCAGGAGCAATTAGGGGATAAGTGTCTTTAAACAAAGCACAATTGATGCAAACACAGACAACGTGTTGTAAATGCTAGTACAGTAACATCCACCCCCCTGCGTCCTGTATCAGCCGCGCCGGGCGTGCCCGCTGGCCATAATGGGGGTTATCGCTTCTCGGCCTTTTGGCTAAGATCAAGTGTAGTATCTGTTCTTATCAGTTTAATATCTGATACGTCCCCTACCCGGGGACCATATATTAAATTGATTTTTGGAACAGGGAGATGGAATAGGGGCTTGCTCCGTCCACTCCACGCATCGACCTGGTCTTGCAGTATCTCCAGGAACGGTGCACTCACTCCTCCTAACTTTGTCAAAGTAAATGTTTTGGTACGCTAATCTGCGATGGGTTAAAGGCAATGCAAAAAAAAAGAAATCATTAGATGGGCAATGCTCTGTTTAATCTGCGTTATGTTTTCCCGCCCTTTTTGTTAAAAAAAAAAAAAAAAAAAAAAAAAAACGTCCGTGTGTGTGTGTGTGTGTGTGTGTGTGTGTGTGTGTGTGTGTGTGTGTGTAAATGGCTGCATTTACATAGCGCTTTACAATTTGTTCCTCACATTTTACCCATTCACTCAGACGTTCACACACCGATGGCGGAGGCAACCATGCAAGGTGCCAACCTACCTGCTCATCAGGAGCAATTAGGGGATAAGTGTCTTTAAACAAAGCACAATTGATGCAAACACAGACAACGTGTTGTAAATGCTAGTACAGTAACATCCACCCCCCTGCGTCCTGTATCAGCCGCGCCGGGCGTGCCCGCTGGCCATAATGGGGGTTATCGCTTCTCTGCCTTTTGGCTAAGATCAAGTGTAGTATCTGTTCTTATCAGTTTAATATCTGATACGTCCCCTACCCGGGGACCATATATTAAATTGATTTTTGGAACAGGGAGATGGAATAGGGGCTTGCTCCGTCCACTCCACGCATCGACCTGGTCTTGCAGTATCTCCAGGAACGGTGCACTCACTCCTCCTAACTTTGTCAAAGTAAATGTTTTGGTACGCTAATCTGCGATGGGTTAAAGGCAATGCAAAAAAAAAGAAATCATTAGATGGGCAATGCTCTGTTTAATCTGCGTTATGTTTTCCCGCCCTTTTTGTTAAAAAAAAAAAAAAAAAAAAAAAAAAAAAAAACGTCCGTGTGTGTGTGTGTGTGTGTGTGTGTGTGTGTGTGTGTGTGTGTGTGTGTAAATGGCTGCATTTACATAGCGCTTTACAATTTGTTCCTCACATTTTACCCATTCACTCAGACGTTCACACACCGATGGCGGAGGCAACCATGCAAGGTGCCAACCTACCTGCTCATCAGGAGCAATTAGGGGATAAGTGTCTTTAAACAAAGCACAATTGATGCAAACACAGACAACGTGTTGTAAATGCTAGTACAGTAACATCCACCCCCCTGCGTCCTGTATCAGCCGCGCCGGGCGTGCCCGCTGGCCATAATGGGGGTTATCGCTTCTCGGCCTTTTGGCTAAGATCAAGTGTAGTATCTGTTCTTATCAGTTTAATATCTGATACGTCCCCTACCCGGGGACCATATATTAAATTGATTTTTGGAACAGGGAGATGGAATAGGGGCTTGCTCCGTCCACTCCACGCATCGACCTGGTCTTGCAGTATCTCCAGGAACGGTGCACTCACTCCTCCTAACTTTGTCAAAGTAAATGTTTTGGTACTGTTGGGGAAAATGTGTATACGAGGGTGGAGGTAGGAAAGGGGTTAGTCTTGACTAGTTTAATATAGGTCAACTAGCAGGGCTCAAAGACACTAGGGCGACAGTCTGGCTGATGTTCTTAAAACAGCCTCAAGATAGCAGATGGACATTTCAGTACATCATATCGTGTGTTCTAATCTTGTGTCTTTTCTCTCTTACACAGCACACACACAGACACAGACACACACAGTCACACATACAATACACACACGTCTGTACACAGACGCACACACACAGACACACACACACAATACACACATACAATACACACGTCTGTACACAGACGCACACACACACAGACACACACACACATACACACACACACACACAAACACACACATCTCACTCTCTCTTCGTTCTTAATGTTTTACATCATATCGTGTGTGGATATCATATCTTGCTTATCTCTCTTCATGTTCTCTCTCTCTCCAATGTTAAATCTACGTATCATCTTAATGTACGTCATGTCAGATCTGACATGATGTGATACGTCATCATATCTGTCATGGGGGCAGGACTGAGAGGGGATTTTAGGGACAGGCAAAGGGTTCCAGGACAGAGTGTTTTTGTTCAAGCTGTGGCGATCATCTTTGACCCATAGCTCTTGCTGTTAAAGAACTTCTTTTCTTAAATAAATTACCTATTTGTTACAATTGGAAATATCGTCTCCTGCTGTGTCAAACAACCTTTCCACAACATTTGGTGACCCTTGACCTGTAGACCGCCCTGCCGGGCCCCCTCACACGGCCAGCTCCGGACCTCTCCCGTAGAAATTCTGACGGTTGTCGACAAAAAAAGGTAAGCGTTGAGCTTGTTATATAAATATCCGTCAGAGTTTTTGCGGGAGGGAAAAGTTGAGCGGACTGTGTTGACGAGGTCTGGGAAGGACGGCTAAAACGAACACGGTGAGGTGTGTTACACTGGGGCGACTCCTTTTTTAACAGTAGCGGCCACTAATCGATTTTAAATTGCATGTTTTTCGACCTCTGGTCAAATTTTTCTCTCCATCTCCCTTTTTCCTGATTTCTTTACACGACACTCTCCACATATACACATAACTGTGCCTTTCTGTCCTCTGTAGATAAGACTCTCAAGTTTTCAAAACAAAAACTGCTAAAGATAGCTCATTCTGGGCGTTCGGCCAAGAGAGATAGCTCTCTCTCTCTCTCTCTCTCTCTCTCTCTCTCTCTCTCTCTCTCTCTCTCTCTTCAATTCAGTTCAATTCGGGTAGGCTTTGTTGGCATGAAATATCAACATACTTGTTGCCAGGTCAGGTCCAATATACAAACGGTGGCATATATATTATTAAGCAGTAAAACATACCATAATATTAGCGATAAGTAAAACAATCAACAGAAACATATTAAATTGCAGGGTGGTCATTCGATCGGGTAGTCGTTTTGCAGATGTGGCCACCCAGATACGTGTAGTTACAGGGCTTGTTCTCTTGTTGTGTGACGGCCGTCTGCATGTTTTGCAGCTGGTGCTGTGCACTGACTTTTCTCCCCGCATATGTGTAGCAGCTTTTGGTTATCGGGGAGATGGATGAGCTGTGGATCAATTTTGTTTATTTTGTAGAAGAAAACTTCTCTTAGATCCTTGTATTTCTCACAGTATAGTAGGAAGTGAGGTTTTGTCTCAACATCCCCCTGATGACAAAGTGAACACAGCCTGGCCTCTCTGGGCAGCCAGTTCTGCCTGTGACGGCCTGTTTCTATGGCTAGACTATGTCCACTCAGTCTGTACCGTGTCAATGTCTTTCTTAATTTTATATCATTCACAGTGATCAGGTATTCTGCCACCGTGTACTCTCTGTTTAGGGTCAAATAGAATTCTAATTTACTTTGAGATTTGGTTGATTTGTTCCAATATTCTATATAATTTTCTTTTTGTTTTGAGGTTATTTGGTTGGGCTGACAGAGGGGACTCTTATCTGGGTTCATCTCTTGGCTCTGAAGGGTTTTGTAGTGGTAGGAGTGGGGGTCACTTGATTGGAGGTGTGTGTAAAATTTTATGGCTCGCTTTTGGAACTTGAATGATTAGGGGGTATTGGCCGAGTTCTGCCCTGCATGCATTATTGGCAGTGTGTCTGTGGACCTTAAGTAGGTTTTTGCACAATTCTGCATGCAGTACTTCTAATGGGTGTTTTTCCCATTTTGGGAAATCTTGGTTAGTTAATGGACCCCACACTTCACTGAATTTTGAGCCAGGTCCTAATTAGGATGTCAATTGGAATTTTCCTTTTGATGGCATAAAAAGCCCTTCTTCCCTTCTCCTTCAATTCATTCACAGCCATATTTCAATTCATTCACAGCCATATCTCTCTCTCTCTCTCTCTCTCTCTCTCTCTCTCTCTCTCTCTCTCTCTCTCTCTCTCTCTCTCTCTCTCTCTCTCTCTCTCTCTCTCTCTCTCTCTCTCTCTCTCTCTCTCTCTCTCTCTCTCTCTCTCTCTCTCTCTCTCTCTCTCTCTCTCTCTCTCTCTGACACACACACACAAACACACACACATACAATACACACACACACACACACAAACACACACACACACACACACACAAACACACACACACACCGACACACACACAGACACACACACACACATAGACACACACACACACACAGTCACACACACACGGTCACACACACACACACACACACACAATCACACACAAACACACACACACAATCACACATACAATATACACACACACACACACACACACACACACACACACACACACACACATACAATACACACACACACACACACACACACACACACACATAGACACACACACACACACACACATTCCTGTGTCCCGGTGGACAGCGGGTTGTGTCACACACACACACATACACACACAAACACAATCACACATACAATACACACACACACACACACACACACACACACACACACACACACACACACACACACACACACCGACACACACACACACACACACACACACACACACACACACACACACACAAACACACACACACACCGACACACACACAGACTCACACACACACAGTCACACACATACACACACACTGAGTTGTAGTAGCGTTGTAGAGTAGATCTAGGTTAACTGTTGTTCCTGGAGTGTAGTTGTAGAGAGAGTAGATCTAGGTTAACTGTTGTTCCTGGAGTGTAGTTGTAGAGAGAGTAGATCTAGGTTAACTGTTGTTCCTGGAGTGTAGTTGTAGAGAGAGTAGATCTAGGTTAACTGTTGTTCCTGGAGTGTAGTTGTAGAGAGAGTAGATCTAGGTTAACTGTTGTTCCTGGAGTGTAGTTGTAGAGAGAGTAGATCTAGGTTAACTGTTGTTCCTGGAGTGTAGTTGTAGAGAGAGTAGATCTAGGTTAACTGTTGTTCCTGGAGTGTAGTTGTAGAGAGAGTAGATCTAGGTTAACTGTTGTTCCTGGAGTGTAGTTGTAGAGAGAGTAGATCTAGGTTAACTGTTGTTCCTGGAGTGTAGTTGTAGAGAGAGTAGATCTAGGTTAACTGTTGTTCCTGGAGTGTAGTTGTAGAGAGAGTAGATCTAGGTTAACTGTTGTTCCTGGAGTGTAGTTGTAGAGTGTAGAGTAGATCTAGGTTAACCGTTGTTCCTGGAGTGGTAGTTGTAGAGTAGATCTAGGTTAACCGTTGTTCCTGGAGTGGTAGTTGTAGAGTAGATCTAGGTTAACTGTTGTTCCTGGAGGGGTAGTTGTAGAGGAGTGGTAGTTGTAGAGTAGTAGTAGCTGAAGTACAACCACACACACACACACACAACACAATAAACACATATACACACTAAACAACGATGCATACAGCAGAGGACATACTGTTGGACACCAACCCGTTGATAAAGAACCTAATTCTCAAGGTTGGTGTCCGTTGGCAGAGGCGTACAAAGGCCGGGGACACAAAATGGCCTTCCGGAGGTACTTTTGATCTCGACATATGCGAAGAGATGAATGTAATGATTCGTAACCACAAGCCAGGCGACAGCAGCAAAAAGAGGTTGAAAAAGAGGACAGAAGAGTTGGGGGTAATGAAGCTCTACGCCCAGAAGGGGAGAGCATACAGGCAGGAAGCTTTAGCGCTAAATCAGAGAGAGACGGATATAGGGAGACCAACATCCCCACCTTATGTCACGCAATTGCCGGTGAACATGTGCTATGTGAACAAAATACTGAAGGAGTGGAGAGGTGAGCTAGGACACAACCCAGAAATTGACCCGTTGCAGAGAGCGATGTTTAGAGAAAGTGTGATGAGAGGGCTTCCAGAGGTGGTTAAGAATAGACTGGAAGACGTGGTGGGGTTAATGGACATGACTTATCCTTTGTTCTGTGCACATGTAACACATAGTGTGGAGAAGCAAAGGGCTCAGGAGCAGAAAGTCAGGGATCAGGATAGAAATGACTCAAGGAAGTTAACTCAGCAACAACTGCAGCCCCAAAGGAGGTTGCAGGCAGTAATGGTGTCATCTGCTACCTCTCCACCCATGCAGGACCAGGGACCCCCGCCTGCACCTCAGGTAGTGAGAAGCTATGGCTATAGTTCACAGAACCAGGCGTCCAGGCGGCAGGCAGGGAATGGGCAATCAGGCCCACGGTTTACACAGGGACCGGGGAACGAACAACAGTTTCCCCGTTTCCACTGTTGGAACTGCGGCATGCAGGGACACAGGGAAATGAGATGTAGGCAACCATACCGTCCCGGCTCGGAGTATGGAAGACCCGTGCGCCAGGGGGAGTCACAAGGGCCCCACGACCAGGGGGAGACAGGAGGGCCCCGAAACCAGGGGGGTAATCACTAGGGGTGCCCAGAGAATGCGACGGGGGGAAATCAAATGATTGTGGTTTCCAAGGGAGCTGAGCAAGAACCTATTCTGCAGGTCCTAGTGGAGGGCAAATTAACAGAGATGATGGCAGACACTGGAGCAGGTTTTTCCTGCATAAAGCAAAAATACCCCGCTCACTTACCCCAGTCTGGACAGTATGTTCGGACGGTCGGATTCTTGGGGAAAAACAACCGATAGCATATTACTCTAGAGCTCTTTCGCCGGTAGAGCAGGGTCTGCCACCTTGTTATCAGGCCCTGGCCGCCGCACATTTGATGTATGAGAAGGCAACGGCCGTGACAATGGGATATGACATTTGCATTTGGACACATCACAAATTGGCAAACTTGATTGAAGGAGGCAAATTTGTTCTGACCAGCCAACGGCAACAGGCTTACATGAGGCTCCTGCAGTACTCGGACGTTACGATAAAAACATGCCACGGCAGTAACCCGGCGGATCTGGTACCACTCCCGAGCGAGGGTCAACCGCATGAGTGTGAGGTGGAAGCGACAGGCTTTCGTGAAACTCCGTCCTGATTTGGGAGTCGACCCGCTCGCGATAGCAGAACTCTCACTTTTTGTGGATGGGTCCTGCTATCGGGAGGGGGAAAATTTAAGGTCAGGATACGCCGTCGTACAGTGCAAACCTAACGGAGAAACACTAACAAGAAAGGCCGAACAATGCATGCAACCATGTTCGGCCCAGCTTGCAGAACTAATAGCACTAACAGAAGCATGCATAATAGCTAAAGATCGCACGGTTAACATCTTTACAGACTCTGCGTATGCGCATGGCGTATGCCACCTATTCGCGGCCATTTGGAAGGCAAGAGGCTTTAAGAAATCGGACGGCTCACCGATCCTTCACCACAAGCAGGTTGTGGCGCTTATTCAGGCTGTAAAGTTGCCCAAAAGCATTGCTATCGTAAAGTGCCAGGCACACAGAAAAGACCTGTCCTTTGTGACGACGGGAAACAACGCGGCGGACGAGGCCGCGAAGGCGGCGGCTGCGGTGCCGTCCACGGCTGTTCTGATGTTTGCGGCCGAACTGACGACTGAGGTAACTGAGGATAATTTGAGTGATCTTCAGGACTCAGCCACGCAGGCCGAGAAACAGTCGTGGACGGAGAGGGGGGCTGTAAGGGGGGCAGATGGTCTGTGGAGGAGTCATAACGGTTTGATAGTCGCCTCCATCGATCTTCTGTCCTTAGTGATACCTGAGGCTCATGGTGTTGATCACTGTGGAAGAGCAGAGACCCTGAAACGAATCACGAAAATGGGATTTTGGTCCCCAAAGCTTCAGGCACAAATTGACGTTACACTAGCCAGGTGTTTAACATGCTTACAGGGCAATGTGCGCAAAGGAGTACCGACAGTGGCGGCTTACACACCCCTCCCTGAGGGACCATTCAGACATCTGATTATGGACTATACAGACATGATAACGCCAGTGCAGGGCAAACGATACCTCCTGGTAGTAGAGGACTGCTTTAGTCGCTGGATTGAGGCCATTCCATCTAAACACAAGAACGCGGACACAGTGATCAAGTTCCTGTGTCGCGAGGTCATTCCGAGATTTGGAATTCCCACGATATTACAAAGCGATAATGGCCGCGAGTTCATCGACAAGGTGGTTAAAGGGCTGATGCAGAAATTAGGTATAAGACAGCGCCTTTCCTGTGTCTATAGTCCCGGGTCGCAGGGGAAGGTGGAAAGGGCCAATCTGGTCATTAAAAACAAACTGTTGAAAATCTGTATGCAAACTAAGCTTAACTGGATTGATGCTTTGCCGCTTGCTCTGATGGCTATTAGAAGCAGCGTAAACCGCCAAACACAGCTAACACCGCATGAAATGCTTACAGGCCGCAGCATGCCAGCACCGCCATTTAGACACCTGGCTAGGGGCCCGGCATTAGATATTTTTGAGCAAGATCTGAAAAAATATCTTCAGCAAGTGACTAAAATACATGAAGCTGTGTTTCGACAGGAGCAGAGAAAGGAGAGAAAGGGGGAGAAGGAGGCGGAGAAGGAAGCCACCAAACCGAGACTGATCCCTGGGGACTTGGTCTTCGTAAAGGTCCACAAGAGAAAGTGGTCATCACCCCGGAGAGAGGGCCCGTACGAGGTGATCCGATCGACTGGAACGGCAGTCCAAGTCAAAGGATCAGCGACCTGGTTCCACTTCAATCACTGCATAAAGGCCAGCGGCGATCTCTTGGGGGATACAATCGATCGCAGTTATGCAGAACCCGACATGGAGGGTCCGAGACGGCAACTGGAAGGTGCAGTGCCTGCTGATGCTCCCGCAGATGTTGGCAGCAGTGTGCGGACGGTCGGCCGGGCACAACGACGTCATTAAGAACCGTCACGGTCGACCCGTCCTTGAGGATGACGGGTTTGAGTGGGTAGGAGTCCCACGGGGTCCCGCTCAGGCTCAAGTACCAGCAGACTTTCATGACCAGGCTCAGAATCAGGCGCCCCCTTTTCCCTCCATCGAGGAAGGGGGGGAGAAGATAAGACTACAACCAAACGGGGTGTTTCCCGTAGGACCGCAAGGGCATGTTTTTGATTTTGACCATTCCCCCGTTACAGGCGGGGATACTTACCATTATACTAACGAGCATCGGGTTGTGGGGGTAGATAGGAGAGTTGAGCCTGTCCCGAACCAATCACAGGGGACAGGGGTGAGGGGAAAAAGGGAGGTCAAGGACACTGAGTCGGAAGAGGTGGGGGGACAGGATATGTTCCAGAGGACAGCCGGAACGTTGAGGGACTCAGTGGGCTCACTCTGGGCCAGGTTGAGGGGTTTGCTTCCTTCCGGGGAACAAGATGGGGGCGACTATGACTATGACGAGGAAGACCCGGAGGCTGACCCGATGTATAGGGCGGCTTTAGGGAATGAGTGGTTTAAGTGGGTCCAGTACACGAGCGCGCAGAATCAGATAGAGGATTGTTATGTCTGCTCCAAGGCACGTCCGGATAGGCTGCTGGTGAAGGGCACGAAGTTCAGTTGGGCTCAGTGTGACAGGGACGCAGAGGCATGGGAGGGGCCCCATAATAGTCGCCCTTGGTGCGAGGCAGAGTGTTTGGGGTTTCTCGGCTCTAGTCGTTTTAAGGCGGCAGGAAACGTCACGGATTTCAAGGATGTCACTATGCGGGAACGGTGTAGGAAATTGGATGTACGTGTGCAGGGGGTAGCGACGGGGTTGCCAATACCCAGAGGTGTCAAACTATGGCTGACCAAGGATTTCGAGTGCTTGCAAAAGGAGGGGACCCGGGATGTAGGGGAGGTGGCAGAGGGGCGGTGCACTACTATTTGGAGCATCACGACTAACTGTACGAAAGAAGGAAAGTGTGGACACGGGGTCGTGTTAAAGGGAGTGGATACCAACCCACGGCCTGTAGCTTGCCCTTTTCATGTCCAGGATATGGCACTGGCGGACCAATACTGGCTCTGCGGCGGTAGGAGGTTGAGGAATACACTTCCTTTAGATTGGTCAGGTAGATGTGCCCGGGTTCAGGCGATCATGCCAATGGTGGTCCTACCATTATCAGTGACGGAAGGACCTTCTGAGTCTCCTATCTCTCGAACGAAGCGTAGCTACAAGGCAGACCCAAGGGTGTATCTGGACAGCATAGGACAGCCAAGGGGCATTCCAGCCGAGTTCATGGCTAAGAATGAGATTGCGGCAGGGTTTGAGTCTATTCTGCCATGGATATCGGTCAATAAGAACACCGGGTGGATCAACTATTTGTTTTACAATCAGCAGCGGTATCTCAATTACACCGAGGAGGCGTTGGATGCAATGGGGGACCAGATGCACGCGACCAGTACGGTGGCGTGGCAGAATAGACAGGCTCTGAACTGGTTAATGGCGGAGAAGGGTGGAGTCTGTTCCATGTTTGGACAGTACTGCTGCACATTCATTCCGACGAATGTGGGGCCAGAGGGAAAGTTCTCCGAGGCCATGGCTAAGCTGAAGGATTTGAGGGAGGAATTGAGGGGGAATTCTGGCCGGAATGAAGAATGGTGGGGGAGTGGGGTGTTGGAAAGATTGGGACAGTGGGGAAGCATAGTGATGCAGACGGGGATATCCATTGGGGTGGCAGGGTTGATATTGGTTCTCCTTTTCTGTTGTGGTATGCCTCTCTTGGGTAGGCTGGTAACTTCACACGTAACGAGCCAAATGCTAATGGTGGGACAGAAAGAGATTGAGCCACAAATCGGGCCATATCCTCAGCTTTATGCTGCCTTAGAGGGAGACGAGGGGATAGAGGATTAGGGGTATGGTGAGGTAGGGACATTTTCTTTTTGTTGGTTCTTTCCTTTAAGAGTGACGGGGGATGGTCTGAGCGCAGTTTTGTTGGTTTATTCCTTTAACTAGGAATTTTAGTCTGATTTTCTAATGATCCTTCGGCATAGAGATTGCAACCATTGAAAATCATTGCATTGTTTTTTATTTTTTATTATTTTTTGTTTATTTTACTTGTGGTCCTGGTCAAACCGGAATGGGAAGGGGCATCGGCAGAGTGTCGGTTCTGAGCCTGAGGAAGCATTGAGAAGAAGTGGTCGGGGGATCGGTTCTGGGGACTGGAGGGACAAAAGGGGGGGGCTAACGCAGTGGGCAAGATGGGCACCTCCCGTCGAAGATGGGGGGACACGTGGTGAGGTCGGTACCAGCGCCTCCCGTCCAGGCATGGGGACATGCTTCTACGAGGACTGGAGGTGTGGCGTGGTGGTTGCTGTATTGGCAAAATGTGACTTTTGGCAATACGGTGAGGAGACTATGGCGTGGGCATGGAAGGGGGGCTGAGCGATGGACACTGGGACTCAATGTTATGGAAGAGACAATGTCATTTTTTTTTGGGAGGGATGTTCTATGTTTAGTTCTGACGGTCAACTTCTCCTTTCCCTGATGAGAGTCGCGGTTTCCGGCCGGAACTGTGGCTCATTTGGTAAGCGGTGGAGGTTGGGGGGATTTGTCTGTCAGGTTAGGATTATAAATTGGGGTATTTTTTTTTTTTTTTTTTTTTTTATGTTTTATTATTACTCTTGTTTTGAGCGGTTTTGTGTTTATTGTGAGAACGGTAGTCAGCCTTTGTTGGTCCGTTAGGGGTCCAGTGAATGAAGTAAGGTTTCTTGTTTAGTTAGACGTTCACATTTTCTTGGTTATATGATTTGGGTGGGACTAGGGATAGCCCCAAATGGGGGAATGTTGGGGAAAATGTGTATACGAGGGTGGAGGTAGGAAAGGGGTTAGTCTTGACTAGTTTAATATAGGTCAACTAGCAGGGCTCAAAGACACTAGGGCGACAGTCTGGCTGATGTTCTTAAAACAGCCTCAAGATAGCAGATGGACATTTCAGTACATCATATCGTGTGTTCTAATCTTGTGTCTTTTCTCTCTTACACAGCACACACACAGACACAGACACACACAGTCACACATACAATACACACACGTCTGTACACAGACGCACACACACAGACACACACACACAATACACACATACAATACACACGTCTGTACACAGACGCACACACACACAGACACACACACACATACACACACACACACACAAACACACACATCTCACTCTCTCTTCGTTCTTAATGTTTTACATCATATCGTGTGTGGATATCATATCTTGCTTATCTCTCTTCATGTTCTCTCTCTCTCCAATGTTAAATCTACGTATCATCTTAATGTACGTCATGTCAGATCTGACATGATGTGATACGTCATCATATCTGTCATGGGGGCAGGACTGAGAGGGGATTTTAGGGACAGGCAAAGGGTTCCAGGACAGAGTGTTTTTGTTCAAGCTGTGGCGATCATCTTTGACCCATAGCTCTTGCTGTTAACGAACTTCTTTTCTTAAATAAATTACCTATTTGTTACAATTGGAAATATCGTCTCCTGCTGTGTCAAACAACCTTTCCACAACAGTACGCTAATCTGCGATGGGTTAAAGGCAATGCAAAAAAAAAGAAATCATTAGATGGGCAATGCTCTGTTTAATCTGCGTTATGTTTTCCCGCCCTTTTTGTTAAAAAAAAAACGTCTGTCTGTGTGTGTGTGTGTGTGTGTGTGTGTGTGTGTGTGTAAATGGCTGCATTTACATAGCGCTTTACAATTTGTTCCTCACATTTTACCCATTCACTCAGACGTTCACACACCGATGGCGGAGGCAACCATGCAAGGTGCCAACCTACCTGCTCATCAGGAGCAATTAGGGGATAAGTGTCTTTAAACAAAGCACAATTGATGCAAACACAGACAACGTGTTGTAAATGCTAGTACAGTAACATCCACCCCCCTGCGTCCTGTATCAGCCGCGCCGGGCGTGCCCGCTGGCCATAATGGGGGTTATCGCTTCTCGGCCTTTTGGCTAAGATCAAGTGGATGACCGGTGTATGCTGTTCCTGGTTTTGTTTGCTTGTTTATTATTTTTCTCACATTTCCACAGTCGTGCGGTGTATGGGACTGGAAATTGAGTTTTTTTTATTGTTTGTGCTGGCTTCTCCCTACGATGGCCAGCACTCCACGGCAGTCGACCCCTAGGGCTGGGTTACGGTTTTCGGCGAGGTTCATATGGAAGGATGGAACGATGCCCATGTGGAACAGAGATGTGTTTGTGGATGGTGTCATCATGACTCAACTCAAGTTGAAGGCGGACGATATTTTTTGCATCCAGCACAATGCCCAGGAGAGGGGCTACGATGTTTCCTTCAGATCCAGTTTGGGGCTCCAGGGGGTTTTGGAGGACTGCAAGCGGATGGAGGCTGATGTCGGACCCCTCAGCCATTTCGAGGTGTTTTCTCTGGACAGGCTGAATTTTCGAGTTATCAATGTCACAATGTACAACCCGTACGTGATTGATAAGGAGGTGACTGATTTTTTGGCCCCCTACGCTGAGGTGATATCTGAGGTCCGGAGGATCAGAGACAGACGTGGGATCTGGACGGGGCGGAGGCAGGTGCAGGTGCTCCTAAAGGCTGTTCCCGGTGGCTGTGACGGGCTGGCTCATCCCCCAGCCTTCTTTTCCTTGGGGCCTGATAGGGGGTATTTGTTTTATAACAACCAGCCCCCTTTCTGCCGAAGGTGCCGGGTGGCAGGGCACTCTGATGGAAAGTGTGGGGAGGTGAGGTGCCACCATTGCAAGGAGGAGGGCCACATGGCTAAAGATTGTAAGGTTGGTAAGAAATGCCACAACTGCAGTTCCACCGACCACCTGGTGAGGGCCTGTCCCCAGGAGCGGCGGTATTCGTCAGTGGTGGTGATGGGGAAGGAGCTTGCACCGAAGACCGGAGAGGAGGAAGAAAGTGCACCAGTGGCACCAGCACCAGCACCAATAGAGGCGTTTCCTGTGGAGAAGGACGCAGAGGCGGAGACGGTACTCCTGGTTGACAACAAGACAGTTTCCCCTTTGTCTTCCGATGGAGAGGCGATGGACGAGGAGGAGGTGGTCGGTGGAGCCAGCGGAGCCAGTGGAGCCAGTGGAGCCAGAAAACGGAGGTTAAGGGTTAAAAGGACTACACCTGGGTCAGAAGGTATGGGGGCAGGGGAAATTACCGGTGGGGGCCCACAAAAAAAGGTAAGGGGAGGGAAGGGAGGTAGGGTGGCCCTCTTAGTGCAACAGGTCGGTGGGGAGCAGGGGGTTGGTGGGGGAGTGGGTTTGGCGGATGTTGAGGCTGAGGGGGAGGGGGTTTGTTTACCGGTTTCCCCTGTCCTGGACAGTATGGACAGTATGGACCCTTTTGAGACTCCAAGCCTTGGGGAAGGGTTACAGGTGGGAGCACCCAACACTTTGCCTGCTTCTTGGGATAAGGGGGAGGATGGGGAGGACAGTTAAAAGTGGGGGTAGGGGTATTATTGTGGGTTGGTTTTTTGTTTAATTTAATTTTATTATTGTCAATGGCTTTCACAGTGGGCACTTTTAATGCACGGGGGTTGAGGGGTTCTGTTAAGAGGAGGGGCTTTTTTGATTATGTTGCCTCACTCAGGCTTACCGTTTGTTTTGTTCAAGAGGTGCACTTACGGGATGGGAGGGATTGTGGTGTGTTTTCAAAGGAATGGGACAAGGGGGAATCGTTTTGGTCAGTGGGGGGGGTTCACTCATCTGGTGTGGGGATACTGTTTGGAAACCGGGAGGCAAGGGTGGTGGGTTCTTTTGTAATTGTGCAGGGGAGGGTTATGGGGGTTGATGTGAATATTGGGGTTTTGAAATTGAGGGTGGTGGTGGTGTACGGGCCACAGAGGGCGGGTGAAAGGAGTGCCATGATGGAGGCTTTAAGGCCTTTTTTTGCCACAAACAGGCAGATGGTGGTGGGGGGTGATTTTAATGTGGATCTGGGGAGGGTGGGTGATCCAAGTGCTGGGTGTGTGGGTTCTTTTTTTAAGGGGCAGGGGCTTGTGGATGGAGGGAAGGCACTTACCCCTCGAATAGATGGTCCCACATGGCGTAACTCCCGGGGGGTAGCCAGGCGTCTCGATTATGTGTTTTTTTCTCGGTCCTTGGTCCTATTGTCGGGCCGGGTGGTCCCTGTTTTTTTCTCTGACCATGATGGGCTCCTCTTTCGGGTCCGGTCTAGCGCTCCTGTTTTCGGCCCCGGGTACTGGAGGTTGAACTCCAGTGTCCTTGGCGAGGATGAGTTCTGCAGTAGTTTTGTCTCCTTTTTCCGGGGGCTCGAGGGACTTAGGGCTTTGTTTTCTGGTGTGGTGGAGTGGTGGGAGGGGGCTAAGGAGAGGATAAAGGGGTTTTGTATTATGTATTGTCAACGGAGGGCGAAGGAGGCGGGGAGGGAAGTGCTCCGTCTTCAACACCTCCTCGAGCTCGAGTACACTTTGGGTAACCTAGGTGGCGCTGTAGACCAGCGGGCTTGTGACTCACTTAAGACAGAACTTAGGGATGTCTATGAGGATAAGGCCCGTGCTTACCTGACGCGGTCACGTCGTGAGTTCTTGGAGAAGAATGAGACGTGTTCCGCAGCCTTTTTCAGCAGCGTGAGGGCTGATAAGGGAAGGAAGGTGATATTGGGAGTTAGGGACAGTCAGGGTCAGGTGGTTACTGAGACAGGGGAGATGGTAAGGGTCGCAACCGATCACTTCCGCTCCTTCTTCTGTGAACGAGTGGTGGATGAGGAGCGAGCAGAGGCTTTTTTGCAGCTTGTGGCTCAGAGGGTACCGTCAGACCTGGCTGAGGCTTTGGAGGCCCCTCTCTCTCTCGAGGAATTGGAGGGTGCCCTTCGTAGAATGGGCAAGCGTAAGGTTCCGGGCATCGATGGCCTGCCGGCTGAGTTTTATCTCATGTTTTGGGATATTCTCGGCCCGGTGGTTCTCGAGGTCCTGACCGAGGTCCTCCGCACAGGGGCACTGGGAGGGTCAATGGCTAAGGGGGTGATCTCACTTCTGTTTAAGAAGGGGGACGCCTCTGACCTTAAGAACTGGCGGCCATTGACCATGCTGTGTGTTGATTACAAGCTTTTGGCTAAGGTTCTCACAGACCGTCTGTGCACAGCTCTCCCAGATGCGGTCCATGTGGATCAGACGTGTGGGGTGGCTGGGCGCTCGTTGAGATGGAATCTCCAGCTCATCAGAGACGTCATCGCTTGGGCAGAGGATCGGGACCTGCCACTTATGGTGGTGGGTCTTGATCAGGCCAAAGCCTTTGATAGGGTTCACTGGGGTTTTATGTTCAAAGTTTTAGAGAGAATAGGCTTAGGGCGGGTTTTTGTTGGGTGGCTGCGTACTCTGTACACAGCAGTGGGGAGCACGGTTTCTGTTAATGGGCACTTGGGGGAGTTTTTTGGGTTGCACGCAGGGGTAAGACAGGGGTGTCCGCTCTCTCCCCTGCTCTACGTCCTTTATATGGAGCCCCTGGCGGCGGCCATTAGGGCTGACCCGGGTGTGAAGGGTATCCTGGTACCAGGCAGCAGGGGCCTGAGGGTCAAGTTGTCGCAGTATGCGGATGATACCACACTGCTACTGGACAACGATGCGTGTCTGAGTCGGTCTTTGGAGATCTTCCAGGACTTTGGCCGGGTGTCTGGCGCGGAGCTCAACCGTGCTAAATCCTCGGTTAAGTTCTTTGGGCGGTGGAAGAGTAGGTCAGACGTACCAGGAGGGCTGTCGCTCTGTGAAGGGGCCCTGAGGATTCTTGGGGTCCTCTTTGAGGCAGCCCACAGTGCCACGGTCAACTGGACCAGGCGAATAGATGCAGTTCATAAAAAGTTTGCCCTCTGGAAGGCCAGGAGACTGACCTTTACGGGGAAGGTACTGGTTTTGAAGGTAGACGTGTTGCCGTCCCTCCTGTACCTGGCGTACATCTTTCCGATGCCGGCCAGCATGCGGAGGCCGCTCACTCGGCTTGTGTTTCGTTTCATGTGGGGGGGGAGTTATGAATACGTGGCGAGGGCACGCATGTTGGCTTCGGTGGGGGAAGGGGGGAGGGACGTGCCCCATTTCCCACTCAAGTTGGACTGCATTTTTGTTTCTTTTTTGCTCAAAGAATTGTCCTCTCCGGTAGTCCATCCATCTGGCTACTTCCTCCGGTTCTACTTTGCCTACCCGGCAAGGAGGGTCATGGCCTGGTCCAATTCGGCCCCCCGGGCGGAGCAGTTGCCGTGGCATTTTGGCCACGCGGCAAAGTGGCTGCGGGCTCATCCTGGGGTTTTGGAAGGGGATGTGGGGTTGGACCAGAAGAGGCTCTATGCCGAGGTGAGACAGGGAGTGACCGCGCCAGCTGTGGTGGGGATACCCGCTACAGTTTGGTTGTCGGTACAACTGCCTGGCCTGGACAATGGGCTCAAGGATTTAGGATGGCTGATGTTACACAGGAGTTTGCCGGTGCGTGAGATCATGCACCGGCATGGCTTGGCGAGATCCCCGGTGTGCCCCAGAGCTGGTTGCTTTGTGGACGAGACTATTAGACACGTCATGTGGGACTGTCCTTTTGCAGGGGTGGTGTGGGCTAGGGCATCTGTGTTGATTGGGAGGTTGGAGGGGAGTGTTGGGGTCACATGGGCAAGATTGGAGAGAGGGATTGGGAGAGCTGGGGGGGGGCGTAGGGGGCGTCTCCTGCAATGGCTGCTCATGGGCCTTTTTAAGAAGGGGCTGTGGGAGGCCAGACAGGCTCTGGTTAAAAAGGCGGTGGATTGGGGGGTGGAGGGGGTTGTTAGGAGAGTAGAGGGGGACGTAAAGGGAAGGATGCGGTGGGGTGTGAAGAGGTGGGGACATCATGCTGCTAGGGAGAGATGGAAGGGGGGTTTAGGTTTGATGGAAGGGATGTAGTGGTTGCTTAGGATATTGACATATGGTTTTTTTTGTGGAGACCGGAAAGTGCATAATTGGAAAATGGGGACATGGTTTTTTGTCTTGGATAGTGGGCTATTGTTTTGGGTGGGATAAAGGGAGGTTTTGGTTAACAGTGGGTGGTTTAATTTGGGGTTTATTTTCATTTTCAACTGTAACAGGGACAGCATACAATAAGGAACATAAAATGAAAATGTAGAAATGCAAATGTTCAGGAAAGTTTTGTTTGGATTAGTAGGGAAAGGTAAATTAAGAATGTGTGCACATGTATGGGTGTTTTAAATAGTATGATAGGAAGTCGTTTTGTAGTTTGTATGGTATAGGGACAGATAGGATGTGATAACATGTATATGATTATTTTTGATATAAAATTAAGAAAGAAGGTAAAAACTCCCCTCCCAGCTGGTTGGAGGGGAGGAGAAGCCCGATTTCACAAAAAAAAAGAATAAAAAAAAAAAAATCTGTTCTTATCAGTTTAATATCTGATACGTCCCCTACCCGGGGACCATATATTAAATTGATTTTTGGAACAGGGAGATGGAATAGGGGCTTGCTCCGTCCACTCCACGCATCGACCTGGTCTTGCAGTATCTCCAGGAACGGTGCACTCACTCCTCCTAACTTTGTCAAAGTAAATGTTTTGGTACGCTAATCTGCGATGGGTTAAAGGCAATGCAAAAAAAAAGAAATCATTAGATGGGCAATGCTCTGTTTAATCTGCGTTATGTTTTCCCGCCCTTTTTGTTAAAAAAAAAAAAAGAAAAAAAAAACGTCCGTGTGTGTGTGTGTGTGTGTGTGTGTGTGTGTGTGTGTGTAAATGGCTGCATTTACATAGCGCTTTACAATTTGTTCCTCACATTTTACCCATTCACTCAGACGTTCACACACCGATGGCGGAGGCAACCATGCAAGGTGCCAACCTACCTGCTCATCAGGAGCAATTAGGGGATAAGTGTCTTTAAACAAAGCACAATTGATGCAAACACAGACAACGTGTTGTAAATGCTAGTACAGTAACATCCACCCCCCTGCGTCCTGTATCAGCCGCGCCGGGCGTGCCCGCTGGCCATAATGGGGGTTATCGCTTCTCGGCCTTTTGGCTAAGATCAAGTGTAGTATCTGTTCTTATCAGTTTAATATCTGATACGTCCCCTACCCGGGGACCATATATTAAATTGATTTTTGGAACAGGGAGATGGAATAGGGGCTTGCTCCGTCCACTCCACGCATCGACCTGGTCTTGCAGTATCTCCAGGAACGGTGCACTAACTCCTCCTAACTTTGTCAAAGTAAATGTTTTGGTACGCTAATCTGCGATGGGTTAAAGGCAATGCAAAAAAAAAGAAATCATTAGATGGGCAATGCTCTGTTTAATCTGCGTTATGTTTTCCCGCCCTTTTTGTTAAAAAAAAAAAACGTCCGTGTGTGTGTGTGTGTGTGTGTGTGTGTGTGTGTGTGTGTGTGTGTGTGTGTGTGTGTGTGTGTGTGTGTGTAAATGGCTGCATTTACATAGCGCTTTACAATTTGTTCCTCACATTTTACCCATTCACTCAGACGTTCACACACCGATGGCGGAGGCAACCATGCAAGGTGCCAACCTACCTGCTCATCAGGAGCAATTAGGGGATAAGTGTCTTTAAACAAAGCACAATTGATGCAAACACAGACAACGTGTTGTAAATGCTAGTACAGTAACATCCACCCCCCTGCGTCCTGTATCAGCCGCGCCGGGCGTGCCCGCTGGCCATAATGGGGGTTATCGCTTCTCGGCCTTTTGGCTAAGATCTAGTGTAGTATCTGTTCTTATCAGTTTAATATCTGATACGTCCCCTACCCGGGGACCATATATTAAATAGATTTTTGGAACAGGGAGATGGAATAGGGGCTTGCTCCGTCCACTCCACGCATCGACCTGGTCTTGCAGTATCTCCAGGAACGGTGCACTAACTCCTCCTAACTTTGTCAAAGTAAATGTTTTGGTACGCTAATCTGCGATGGGTTAAAGGCAATGCAAAAAAAAAGAAATCATTAGATGGGCAACGCTCTGTTTAATCTGCGTTATGTTTTCCCGCCCTTTTTGTTAAAAAAAAAAAAAAAAAAAAAAACGTCCGTGTGTGTGTGTGTGTGTGTGTGTGTGTAAATGGCTGCATTTACATAGCGCTTTACAATTTGTTCCTCACATTTTACCCATTCACTCAGACGTTCACACACCGATGGCGGAGGCAACCATGCAAGGTGCCAACCTACCTGCTCATCAGGAGCAATTAGGGGATAAGTGTCTTTAAACAAAGCACAATTGATGCAAACACAGACAACGTGTTGTAAATGCTAGTACAGTAACATCCACCCCCCTGCGTACTGTATCAGCCGCGCCGGGCGTGCCCGCTGGCCATAATGGGGGTTATCGCTTCTCGGCCTTTTGGCTAAGATCAAGTGTAGTATCTGTTCTTATCAGTTTAATATCTGATACGTCCCCTACCCGGGGACCATATATTAAATTGATTTTTGGAACAGGGAGATGGAATAGGGGCTTGCCCCGTCCACTCCACGCATCGACCTGGTCTTGCAGTATCTCCAGGAACGGTGCACTAACTCCTCCTAACTTTGTCAAAGTAAATGTTTTGGTACGCTAATCTGCGATGGGTTAAAGGCAATGCAAAAAAAAAGAAATCATTAGATGGGCAATGCTCTGTTTAATCTGCGTTATGTTTTCCCGCCCTTTTTGTTAAAAAAAAAAAAACGTCCGTGTGTGTGTGTGTGTGTGTGTGTGTGTGTGTGTGTGTGTGTGTGTGTGTGTGTGTGTGTGTGTGTGTGTGTGTAAATGGCTGCATTTACATAGCGCTTTACAATTTGTTCCTCACATTTTACCCATTCACTCAGACGTTCACACACCGATGGCGGAGGCAACCATGCAAGGTGCCAACCTACCTGCTCATCAGGAGCAATTAGGGGATAAGTGTCTTTAAACAAAGCACAATTGATGCAAACACAGACAACGTGTTGTAAATGCTAGTACAGTAACATCCACCCCCCTGCGTCCTGTATCAGCCGCACCGGGCGTGCCCGCTGGCCATAATGGGGGTTATCGCTTCTCGGCCTTTTGGCTAAGATCAAGTGGATGACCGGTGTATGCTGTTCCTGGTTTTGTTTGCTTGTTTATTATTTTTCTCACATTTCCACAGTCGTGCGGTGTATGGGACTGGAAATTGAGTTTTTTTTATTGTTTGTGCTGGCTTCTCCCTACGATGGCCAGCACTCCACGGCAGTCGACCCCTAGGGCTGGGTTACGGTTTTCGGCGAGGTTCATATGGAAGGATGGAACGATGCCCATGTGGAACAGAGATGTGTTTGTGGATGGTGTCATCATGACTCAACTCAAGTTGAAGGCGGACGATATTTTTTGCATCCAGCACAATGCCCAGGAGAGGGGCTACGATGTTTCCTTCAGATCCAGTTTGGGGCTCCAGGGGGTTTTGGAGGACTGCAAGCGGATGGAGGCTGATGTCGGACCCCTCAGCCATTTCGAGGTGTTTTCTCTGGACAGGCTGAATTTTCGAGTTATCAATGTCACAATGTACAACCCGTACGTGATCGATAAGGAGGTGACTGATTTTTTGGCCCCCTACGCTGAGGTGATATCTGAGGTCCGGAGGATCAGAGACAGACGTGGGATCTGGACGGGGCGGAGGCAGGTGCAGGTGCTCCTAAAGGCTGTTCCCGGTGGCTGTGACGGGCTGGCTCATCCCCCAGCCTTCTTTTCCTTGGGGCCTGATAGGGGGTATTTGTTTTATAACAACCAGCCCCCTTTCTGCCGAAGGTGCCGGGTGGCAGGGCACTCTGATGGAAAGTGTGGGGAGGTGAGGTGCCACCATTGCAAGGAGGAGGGCCACATGGCTAAAGATTGTAAGGTTGGTAAGAAATGCCACAACTGCAGTTCCACCGACCACCTGGTGAGGGCCTGTCCCCAGGAGCGGCGGTATTCGTCAGTGGTGGTGATGGGGAAGGAGCTTGCACCGAAGACCGGAGAGGAGGAAGAAAGTGCACCAGTGGCACCAGCACCAGCACCAATAGAGGCGATTCCTGTGGAGAAGGACGCAGAGGCGGAGACGGTACTCCTGGTTGGCAACAAGACAGTTTCCCCTTTGTCTTCCGATGGAGAGGCGATGGACGAGGAGGAGGTGGTCGGTGGAGCCAGCGGAGCCAGTGGAGCCAGTGGAGCCAGAAAACGGAGGTTAAGGGTTAAAAGGACTACACCTGGGTCAGAAGGTATGGGGGCAGGGGAAATTACCGGTGGGGGCCCACAAAAAAAGGTAAGGGGAGGGAAGGGAGGTAGGGTGGCCCTCTTAGTGCAACAGGTCGGTGGGGAGCAGGGGGTTGGTGGGGGAGTGGGTTTGGCGGATGTTGAGGCTGAGGGGGAGGGGGTTTGTTTACCGGTTTCCCCTGTCCTGGACAGTATGGACAGTATGGACCCTTTTGAGACTCCAAGCCTTGGGGAAGGGTTACAGGTGGGAGCACCCAACACTTTGCCTGCTTCTTGGGATAAGGGGGAGGATGGGGAGGACAGTTAAAAGTGGGGGTAGGGGTATTATTGTGGGTTGGTTTTTTGTTTAATTTAATTTTATTATTGTCAATGGCTTTCACAGTGGGCACTTTTAATGCACGGGGGTTGAGGGGTTCTGTTAAGAGGAGGGGCTTTTTTGATTATGTTGCCTCACTCAGGCTTACCGTTTGTTTTGTTCAAGAGGTGCACTTACGGGATGGGAGGGATTGTGGTGTGTTTTCAAAGGAATGGGACAAGGGGGAATCGTTTTGGTCAGTGGGGGGGGTTCACTCATCTGGTGTGGGGATACTGTTTGGAAACCGGGAGGCAAGGGTGGTGGGTTCTTTTGTAATTGTGCAGGGGAGGGTTATGGGGGTTGATGTGAATATTGGGGTTTTGAAATTGAGGGTGGTGGTGGTGTACGGGCCACAGAGGGCGGGTGAAAGGAGTGCCATGATGGAGGCTTTAAGGCCTTTTTTTGCCACAAACAGGCAGATGGTGGTGGGGGGTGATTTTAATGTGGATCTGGGGAGGGTGGGTGATCCAAGTGCTGGGTGTGTGGGTTCTTTTTTTAAGGGGCAGGGGCTTGTGGATGGAGGGAAGGCACTTACCCCTCGAATAGATGGTCCCACATGGCGTAACTCCCGGGGGGTAGCCAGGCGTCTCGATTATGTGTTTTTTTCTCGGTCCTTGGTCCTATTGTCGGGCCGGGTGGTCCCTGTTTTTTTCTCTGACCATGATGGGCTCCTCTTTCGGGTCCGGTCTAGCGCTCCTGTTTTCGGCCCCGGGTACTGGAGGTTGAACTCCAGTGTCCTTGGCGAGGATGAGTTCTGCAGTAGCTTTGTCTCCTTTTTCCGGGGGCTCGAGGGACTTAGGGCTTTGTTTTCTGGTGTGGTGGAGTGGTGGGAGGGGGCTAAGGAGAGGATAAAGGGGTTTTGTATTATGTATTGTCAACGGAGGGCGAAGGAGGCGGGGAGGGAAGTGCTCCGTCTTCAACACCTCCTCGAGCTCGAGTACACTTTGGGTAACCTAGGTGGCGCTGTAGACCAGCGGGCTTGTGACTCCCTTAAGACAGAACTTAGGGATGTCTATGAGGATAAGGCCCGTGCTTACCTGACGCGGTCACGTCGTGAGTTCTTGGAGAAGAATGAGACGTGTTCCGCAGCCTTTTTCAGCAGCGTGAGGGCTGATAAGGGAAGGAAGGTGATATCGGGAGTTAGGGACAGTCAGGGTCAGGTGGTTACTGAGACAGGGGAGATGGTAAGGGTCGCAACCGATCACTTCCGCTCCTTCTTCTGTGAACGAGTGGTGGATGAGGAGCGAGCAGAGGCTTTTTTGCAGCTTGTGGCTCAGAGGGTACCGTCAGACCTGGCTGAGGCTTTGGAGGCCCCTCTCTCTCTCGAGGAATTGGAGGGTGCCCTTCGTAGAATGGGCAAGCGTAAGGTTCCGGGCATCGATGGCCTGCCGGCTGAGTTTTATCTCATGTTTTGGGATATTCTCGGCCCGGTGGTTCTCGAGGTCCTGACCGAGGTCCTCCGCACAGGGGCACTGGGTGGGTCAATGGCTAAGGGGGTGATCTCACTTCTGTTTAAGAAGGGGGACGCCTCTGACCTTAAGAACTGGCGGCCATTGACCATGCTGTGTGTTGATTACAAGCTTTTGGCTAAGGTTCTCACAGACCGTCTGTGCACAGCTCTCCCAGATGCGGTCCATGTGGATCAGACGTGTGGGGTGGCTGGGCGCTCGTTGAGATGGAATCTCCAGCTCATCAGAGACGTCATCGCTTGGGCAGAGGATCGGGACCTGCCACTTATGGTGGTGGGTCTTGATCAGGCCAAAGCCTTTGATAGGGTTCACTGGGGTTTTATGTTCAAAGTTTTAGAGAGAATAGGCTTAGGGCGGGTTTTTGTTGGGTGGCTGCGTACTCTGTACACAGCAGTGGGGAGCACGGTTTCTGTTAATGGGCACTTGGGGGAGTTTTTTGGGTTGCACGCAGGGGTAAGACAGGGGTGTCCGCTCTCTCCCCTGCTCTACGTCCTTTATATGGAGCCCCTGGCGGCGGCCATTAGGGCTGACCCGGGTGTGAAGGGTATCCTGGTACCAGGCAGCAGGGGCCTGAGGGTCAAGTTGTCGCAGTATGCGGATGATACCACACTGCTACTGGACAACGATGCGTGTCTGAGTCGGTCTTTGGAGATCTTCCAGGACTTTGGCCGGGTGTCTGGCGCGGAGCTCAACCGTGCTAAATCCTCGGTTAAGTTCTTTGGGCGGTGGAAGAGTAGGTCAGACGTACCAGGAGGGCTGTCGCTCTGTGAAGGGGCCCTGAGGATTCTTGGGGTCCTCTTTGAGGCAGCCCACAGTGCCACGGTCAACTGGACCAGGCGAATAGATGCAGTTCATAAAAAGTTTGCCCTCTGGAAGGCCAGGAGACTGACCTTTACGGGGAAGGTACTGGTTTTGAAGGTAGACGTGTTGCCGTCCCTCCTGTACCTGGCGTACATCTTTCCGATGCCGGCCAGCATGCGGAGGCCGCTCACTCGGCTTGTGTTTCGTTTCATGTGGGGGGGGAGTTATGAATACGTGGCGAGGGCACGCATGTTGGCTCCGGTGGGGGAAGGGGGGAGGGACGTGCCCCATTTCCCACTCAAGTTGGACTGCATTTTTGTTTCTTTTTTGCTCAAAGAATTGTCCTCTCCGGTAGTCCATCCATCTGGCTACTTCCTCCGGTTCTACTTTGCCTACCCGGCAAGGAGGGTCATGGCCTGGTCCAATTCGGCCCCCCGGGCGGAGCAGTTGCCGTGGCATTTTGGCCACGCGGCAAAGTGGCTGCGGGCTCATCCTGGGGTTTTGGAAGGGGATGTGGGGTTGGACCAGAAGAGGCTCTATGCCGAGGTGAGACAGGGAGTGACCGCGCCAGCTGTGGTGGGGATACCCGCTACAGTTTGGTTGTCGGTACAACTGCCTGGCCTGGACAATGGGCTCAAGGATTTAGGATGGCTGATGTTACACAGGAGTTTGCCGGTGCGTGAGATCATGCACCGGCATGGCTTGGCGAGATCCCCGGTGTGCCCCAGAGCTGGTTGCTTTGTGGACGAGACTATTAGACACGTCATGTGGGACTGTCCTTTTGCAGGGGTGGTGTGGGCTAGGGCATCTGTGTTGATTGGGAGGTTGGAGGGGAGTGTTGGGGTCACATGGGCAAGATTGGAGAGAGGGATTGGGAGAGCTGGGGGGGGGCGTAGGGGGCGTCTCCTGCAATGGCTGCTCATGGGCCTTTTTAAGAAGGGGCTGTGGGAGGCCAGACAGGCTCTGGTTAAAAAGGCGGTGGATTGGGGGGTGGAGGGGGTTGTTAGGAGAGTAGAGGGGGACGTAAAGGGAAGGATGCGGTGGGATGTGAAGAGGTGGGGACATCATGCTGCTAGGGAGAGATGGAAGGGGGGTTTAGGTTTGATGGAAGGGATGTAGTGGTTGCTTAGGATATTGACATATGGTTTTTTTTGTGGAGACCGGAAAGTGCATAAGTGGAAATGGGGACATGGTTTTTTGTCTTGGATAGTGGGCTATTGTTTTGGGTGGGATAAAGGGAGGTTTTGGTTAACAGTGGGTGGTTTAATTTGGGGTTCATTTTCATTTTCAACTGTAACAGGGACAGCATACAATAAGGAACATAAAATGAAAATGTAGAAATGCAAATGTTCAGGAAAGTTTTGTTTGGATTAGTAGGGAAAGGTAAATTAAGAATGTGTGCACATGTATGGGTGTTTTAAATAGTATGATAGGAAGTCGTTTTGTAGTTTGTATGGTATAGGGACAGATAGGATGTGATAACATGTATATGATTATTTTTGATATAAAATTAAGAAAGAAGGTAAAAACTCCCCTCCCAGCTGGTTGGAGGGGAGGAGAAGCCCGATTTCACAAAAAAAAAAAAAAAAAAAAAAAAAAATCTGTTCTTATCAGTTTAATATCTGATACGTCCCCTACCCGGGGACCATATATTAAATTGATTTTTGGAACAGGGAGATGGAATAGGGGCTTGCTCCGTCCACTCCACGCATCGACCTGGTCTTGCAGTATCTCCAGGAACGGTGCACTAACTCCTCCTAACTTTGTCAAAGTAAATGTTTTGGTACGCTAATCTGCGATGGGTTAAAGGCAATGCAAAAAAAAAGAAATCATTAGATGGGCAACGCTCTGTTTAATCTGCGTTATGTTTTCCCGCCCTTTTTGTTAAAAAAAAAAAAAAAACGTCCGTGTGTGTGTGTGTGTGTGTGTGTGTGTGTAAATGGCTGCATTTACATAGCGCTTTACAATTTGTTCCTCACATTTTACCCATTCACTCAGACGTTCACACACCGATGGCGGAGGCAACCATGCAAGGTGCCAACCTACCTGCTCATCAGGAGCAATTAGGGGATAAGTGTCTTTAAACAAAGCACAATTGATGCAAACACAGACAACGTGTTGTAAATGCTAGTACAGTAACATCCACCCCCCTGCGTCCTGTATCAGCCGCGCCGGGCGTGCCCGCTGGCCATAATGGGGGTTATCGCTTCTCGGCCTTTTGGCTAAGATCAAGTGTAGTATCTGTTCTTATCAGTTTAATATCTGATACGTCCCCTACCCGGGGACCATATATTAAATTGATTTTTGGAACAGGGAGATGGAATAGGGGCTTGCTCCGTCCACTCCACGCATCGACCTGGTCTTGCAGTATCTCCAGGAACGGTGCACTAACTCCTCCTAACTTTGTCAAAGTAAATGTTTTGGTACGCTAATCTGCGATGGGTTAAAGGCAATGCAAAAAAAAAGAAATCATTAGATGGGCAATGCTCTGTTTAATCTGCGTTATGTTTTCCCGCCCTTTTTGTTAAAAAAAAAAACTTCCGTGTGTGTGTGTGTGTGTGTGTGTGTGTGTGTGTGTGTGTGTGTGTGTGTGTGTGTGTAAATGGCTGCATTTACATAGCGCTTTACAATTTGTTCCTCACATTTTACCCATTCACTCAGACGTTCACACACCGATGGCGGAGGCAACCATGCAAGGTGCCAACCTACCTGCTCATCAGGAGCAATTAGGGGATAAGTGTCTTTAAACAAAGCACAATTGATGCAAACACAGACAACGTGTTGTAAATGCTAGTACAGTAACATCCACCCCCCTGCGTCCTGTATCAGCCGCGCCGGGCGTGCCCGCTGGCCATAATGGGGGTTATCGCTTCTCGGCCTTTTGGCTAAGATCAAGTGTAGTATCTGTTCTTATCAGTTTAATATCTGATACGTCCCCTACCCGGGGACCATATATTAAATAGATTTTTGGAACAGGGAGATGGAATAGGGGCTTGCTCCGTCCACTCCATGCATCGACCTGGTCTTGCAGTATCTCCAGGAACGGTGCACTCACTCCTCCTAACTTTGTCAAAGTAAATGTTTTGGTACGCTAATCTGCGATGGGTTAAAGGCAATGCAAAAAAAAAGAAATCATTAGATGGGCAACGCTCTGTTTAATCTGCGTTATGTTTTCCCGCCCTTTTTGTTAAAAAAAAAAACGTCCGTGTGTGTGTGTGTGTGTGTGTGTGTGTGTGTGTGTGTGTGTGTGTGTGTGTGTGTGTGTGTAAATGGCTGCATTTACATAGCGCTTTACAATTTGTTCCTCACATTTTACCCATTCACTCAGACGTTCACACACCGATGGCGGAGGCAACCATGCAAGGTGCCAACCTACCTGCTCATCAGGAGCAATTAGGGGATAAGTGTCTTTAAACAAAGCACAATTGATGCAAACACAGACAACGTGTTGTAAATGCTAGTACAGTAACATCCACCCCCCTGCGTCCTGTATCAGCCGCGCCGGGCGTGCCCGCTGGCCATAATGGGGGTTATCGCTTCTCGGCCTTTTGGCTAAGATCAAGTGTAGTATCTGTTCTTATCAGTTTAATATCTGATACGTCCCCTACCCGGGGACCATATATTAAATTGATTTTTGGAACAGGGAGATGGAATAGGGGCTTGCTCCGTCCACTCCATGCATCGACCTGGTCTTGCAGTATCTCCAGGAACGGTGCACTCACTCCTCCTAACTTTGTCAAAGTAAATGTTTTGGTACGCTAATCTGCGATGGGTTAAAGGCAATGCAAAAAAAAAGAAATCATTAGATGGGCAACGCTCTGTTTAATCTGCGTTATGTTTTCCCGCCCTTTTTGTTAAAAAAAAAAACGTCCGTGTGTGTGTGTGTGTGTGTGTGTGTGTGTGTGTGTGTGTGTGTGTGTGTGTGTGTGTGTGTGTGTAAATGGCTGCATTTACATAGCGCTTTACAATTTGTTCCTCACATTTTACCCATTCACTCAGACGTTCACACACCGATGGCGGAGGCAACCATGCAAGGTGCCAACCTACCTGCTCATCAGGAGCAATTAGGGGATACGTGTCTTTAAACAAAGCACAATTGATGCAAACACAGACAACGTGTTGTAAATGCTAGTACAGTAACATCCACCCCCCTGCGTCCTGTATCAGCCGCGCCGGGCGTGCCCGCTGGCCATAATGAGGGTTATCGCTTCTCGGCCTTTTGGCTAAGATCAAGTGGATGACCGATGTATGCTGTTCCTGGTTTTGTTTGCTTGTTTATTATTTTTCTCACATTTCCACAGTCGTGCGGTGTATGGGACTGGAATTTTTATTTTTTTTTATTGTTTGTGCTGGCTTCTCCCTACGATGGCCAGCACTCCACGGCAGTCGACCCCTAGGGCTGGGTTACGGTTTTCGGCGAGGTTCATATGGAAGGATGGAACGATGCCCATGTGGAACAGAGATGTGTTTGTGGATGGTGTCATCATGACTCAACTCAAGTTGAAGGCGGACGATATTTTTTGCATCCAGCACAATGCCCAGGAGAGGGGCTACGATGTTTCCTTCAGATCCAGTTTGGGGCTCCAGGGGGTTTTGGAGGACTGCAAGCGGATGGAGGCTGATGTCGGACCCCTCAGCCATTTCGAGGTGTTTTCTCTGGACAGGCTGAATTTTCGAGTTATCAATGTCACAATGTACAACCCGTACGTGATCGATAAGGAGGTGACTGATTTTTTGGCCCCCTACGCTGAGGTGATATCTGAGGTCCGGAGGATCAGAGACAGACGTGGGATCTGGACGGGGCGGAGGCAGGTGCAGGTGCTCCTAAAGGCTGATCCCGGTGGCTGTGACGGGCTGGCTCATCCCCTAGCCTTCTTTTCCTTGGGGCCTGATAGGGGGTATTTGTTTTATAATAACCAGCCCCCTTTCTGCCGAAGGTGCCGGGTGGCAGGGCACTCTGACGGAAAGTGTGGGGAGGTGAGGTGCCACCATTGCAAGGAGGAGGGCCACATGGCTAAAGATTGTAAGGTTGGTAAGAAATGCCACAACTGCAGTTCCACCGACCACCTGGTGAGGGCCTGTCCCCAGGAGCGGCGGTATTCGTCAGTGGTGGTGATGGGGAAGGAGCTTGCACGGAAGACCGGAGAGGAGGAAGAAAGTGCACCAGTGGCACCAGCACCAGCACCAATAGAGGCGATTCCTGTGGAGGAGGACGCAGAGGCGGAGACGGTACTCCTGGTTGTCAACAAGACAGTTTCCCCTTTGTCTTCCGATGGAGAGGCGATGGATGAGGAGGAGGTGGCCGGTGGAGCCAGCGGAGCCAGTGGAGCCAGTGGAGCCAGAAAACGGAGGTTAAGGGTTAAAAGGACTACACCTGGGTCAGAAGGTATGGGGGCAGGGGAAATTACCGGTGGGGGCCCACAAAAAAAGGTAAGGGGAGGGAAGGGAGGTAGGGTGGCCCTCTTAGTGCAACAGGTCGGTGGGGAGCAGGGGGTTGGTGGGGGAGTGGGTTTGGCGGATGTTGAGGCTGAGGGGGAGGGGGGTGGTTTACCGGTTTCCCCTGTCGTGGACAGTACGGACAGTATGGACCTTTTTGAGACTCCAAGCCTTGGGGAAGGGTTACAGGTGGGAGCACCCAACACTTTGCCTGCTTCTTGGGATAAGGGGGAGGATGGGGAGGACAGTTAAAAGTGGGGGTAGGGGTATTATTGTGGGTTGGTTTTTTGTTTAATTTAATTTTATTATTGTCAATGGCTTTCACAGTGGGCACTTTTAATGCACGGGGGTTGAGGGGTTCTGTTAAGAGGAGGGGCTTTTTTGATTATGTTGCCTCACTCAGGCTTACAGTTTGTTTTGTTCAAGAGGTGCACTTACGGGATGGGAGGGATTGTGGTGTGTTTTCAAAGGAATGGGACAAGGGGGAATCGTTTTGGTCAGTGGGGGGGGTTCACTCATCTGGTGTGGGGATACTGTTTGGAAATCGGGAGGCAAGGGTGGTGGGTTCTTTTGTAATTGTGCAGGGGAGGGTTATGGGGGTTGATGTGAATATTGGGGTTTTGAAATTGAGGGTGGTGGTGGTGTACGGGCCACAGAGGGCGGGTGAAAGGAGTGCCATGATGGAGGCTTTAAGGCCTTTTTTTGCCACAAACAGGCAGATGGTGGTGGGGGGTGATTTTAATGTGGATCTGGGGAGGGTGGGTGATCCAAGTGCTGGGTGTGTGGGTTCTTTTTTTAAGGGGCAGGGGCTTGTGGATGGAGGGAAGGCACTTACCCCTCGAATAGATGGTCCCACATGGCGTAACTCCCGGGGGGTAGCCAGGCGTCTCGATTATGTGTTTTTTTCTCGGTCCTTGGTCCTATTGTCGGGCCGGGTGGTCCCTGTTTTTTTCTCTGACCATGATGGGCTCCTCTTTCGGGTCCGGTCTAGCGCTCCTGTTTTCGGCCCCGGGTACTGGAGGTTGAACTCCAGTGTCCTTGGCGAGGATGAGTTCTGCAGTAGCTTTGTCTCCTTTTTCCGGGGGCTCGAGGGACTTAGGGCTTTGTTTTCTGGTGTGGTGGAGTGGTGGGAGGGGGCTAAGGAGAGGATAAAGGGGTTTTGTATTATGTATTGTCAACGGAGGGCGAAGGAGGCGGGGAGGGAAGTGCTCCGTCTTCAACACCTCCTCGAGCTCGAGTACACTTTGGGTAACCTAGGTGGCACTGTAGACCAGCGGGCTTGTGACTCCCTTAAGACAGAACTTAGGGATGTCTATGAGGATAAGGCCTGTGCTTACCTGACGCGGTCACGTCGTGAGTTTTTGGAGAAGAATGAGACGTGTTCCGCAGCCTTTTTCAGCAGCGTGAAGGCTGATAAGGGAAGGAAGGTGATATCGGGAGTTAGGGACAGTCAGGGTCAGGTGGTTACTGAGACAGGGGAGATGGTAAGGGTCGCAACCGATCACTTCCGCTCCTTCTTCTGTGAACGAGTGGTGGATGAGGAGCGAGCAGAGGCTTTTTTGCAGCTCGTGGCTCAGAGGGTACCGTCAGACCTGGCTGAGGCTTTGGAGGCCCCTCTCTCTCTCGAGGAATTGGAGGGTGCCCTTCGTAGAATGGGCAAGCGTAAGGTTCCGGGCATCGATGGCCTGCCGGCTGAGTTTTATCTCATGTTTTGGGATATTCTCGGCCCGGTGGTTCTCGAGGTCCTGACCGAGGTCCTCCGCACAGGGGCACTGGGAGGGTCAATGGCTAAGGGGGTGATCTCACTTCTGTTTAAGAAGGGGGACGCCTCTGACCTTAAGAACTGGCGGCCATTGACCATGCTGTGTGTTGATTACAAGCTTTTGGCTAAGGTTCTCACAGACCGTCTGTGCACAGCTCTCCCAGATGCGGTCCATGTGGACCAGACGTGTGGGGTGGCTGGGCGCTCGTTGAGATGGAATGTCCAGCTCATCAGAGACGTCATCTCTTGGGCAGAGGATCGGGACCTGCCACTTATGGTGGTGGGTCTTGATCAGGCCAAAGCCTTTGATAGGGTTCACTGGGGTTTTATGTTCAAAGTTTTAGAGAGAATAGGCTTAGGGCGGGTTTTTGTTGGGTGGCTGCGTACTCTGTACACAGCAGTGGGGAGCACGGTTTCTGTTAATGGGCACTTGGGGGAGTTTTTTGGGTTGCACGCAGGGGTAAGACAGGGGTGTCCGCTCTCTCCCCTGCTCTACGTCCTTTATATGGAGCCCCTGGCGGCGGCCATTAGGGCTGACCCGGGTGTGAAGGGTATCCTGGTACCAGGCAGCAGGGGCCTGAGGGTCAAGTTGTCGCAGTATGCGGATGATACCACACTGCTACTGGACAACGATGCGTGTCTGAGTCGGTCTTTGGAGATCTTCCAGGACTTTGGCCGGGTGTCTGGCGCGGAGCTCAACCGTGCTAAATCCTCGGTTAAGTTCTTTGGGCGGTGGAAGAGTAGGTCAGACGTACCAGGAGGGCTGTCGCTCTGTGAAGGGGCCCTGAGGATTCTTGGGGTCCTCTTTGAGGCAGCCCACAGTGCCACGGTCAACTGGACCAGGCGAATAGATGCAGTTCATAAAAAGTTTGCCCTCTGGAAGGCCAGGAGACTGACCTTTACGGGGAAGGTACTGGTTTTGAAGGTAGACGTGTTGCCGTCCCTCCTGTACCTGGCGTACATCTTTCCGATGCCGGCCAGCATGCGGAGGCCGCTCACTCGGCTTGTGTTTCGTTTCATGTGGGGGGGGAGTTATGAATACGTGGCGAGGGCACGCATGTTGGCTCCGGTGGGGGAAGGGGGGAGGGACGTGCCCCATTTCCCACTCAAGTTGGACTGCATTTTTGTTTCTTTTTTGCTCAAAGAATTGTCCTCTCCGGTAGTCCATCCATCGGGCTACTTCCTCCGGTTCTACTTTGCCTACCCGGCAAGGAGGGTCATGGCCTGGTCCAATTCGGCCCCCCGGGCGGAGCAGTTGCCGTGGCATTTTGGCCACGCGGCAAAGTGGCTGCGGGCTCATCCTGGGGTTTTGGAAGGGGATGTGGGGTTGGACCAGAAGAGGCTCTATGCCGAGGTGAGACAGGGAGTGACCGCGCCAGCTGTGGTGGGGATACCCGCTACAGTTTGGTTGTCGGTACAACTGCCTGGCCTGGACAATGGGCTCAAGGATTTAGGATGGCTGATGTTACACAGGAGTTTGCCGGTGCGTGAGATCATGCACCGGCATGGCTTGGCGAGATCCCCGGTGTGCCCCAGAGCTGGTTGCTTTGTGGACGAGACTATTAGACACGTCATGTGGGACTGTCCTTTTGCAGGGGTGGTGTGGGCTAGGGCATCTGTGTTGATTGGGAGGTTGGAGGGGAGTGTTGGGGTCACATGGGCAAGATTGGAGCAAGGGATTGGGAGAGCTGGGGGGGGGGCGTAGGGGGCGTCTCCTGCAATGGCTGCTCATGGGCCTTTTTAAGAAGGGGCTGTGGGAGGCCAGACAGGCTCTGGTTAAAAAGGCGGTGGATTGGGGGGTGGAGGGGGTTGTTAGGAGAGTAGAGGGGGACGTAAAGGGAAGGATGCGGTGGGATGTGAAGAGGTGGGGACATCATGCTGCTAGGGAGAGATGGAAGGGGGGTTTAGGTTTGATGGAAGGGATGTAGTGGTTGCTTAGGATATTGACATATGGTTTTTTGTGGAGACCGGAAAGTGCATAAGTGGAAAATGGGGACATGGTTTTTTGTCTTGGATAGTGGGCTATTGTTTTGGGTGGGATAAAGGGAGGTTTTGGTTAACAGTGGGTGGTTTAATTTGGGGTTCATTTTCATTTTCAACTGTAACAGGGACAGCATACAATAAGGAACATAAAATGAAAATGTAGAAATGCAAATGTTCAGGAAAGTTTTGTTTGGATTAGTAGGGAAAGGTAAATTAAGAATGTGTGCATGTATGGGTGTTTTAAATAGTATGATAGGAAGTCGTTTTGTAGTTTGTATGGTATAGGGACAGATAGGATGTGATAACATGTATATGATTATTTTTGATATAAAATTAAGAAAGAAGGTAAAAACTCCCCTCCCAGCTGGTTGGAGGGGAGGAGAAGCCAGATTTCACCAAAAAAAAAAAAAAAAAAAATCTGTTCTTATCAGTTTAATATCTGATACGTCCCCTACCCGGGGACCATATATTAAATTGATTTTTGGAACAGGGAGATGGAATAGGGGCTTGCTCCGTCCACTCCACGCATCGACCTGGTCTTGCAGTATCTCCAGGAACGGTGTACTCACTCCTCCTAACTTTGTCAAAGTAAATGTTTTGGTACGCTAATCTGCGATGGGTTAAAGGCAATGCAAAAAAAAAGAAATCATTAGATGGGCAACGCTCTGTTTAATCTGCGTTATGTTTTCCCGGCCTTTTTGTTAAAAAAAAAGAAAAGAAAAAAAAAAACGTCCGTGTGTGTGTGTGTGTGTGTGTGTGTGTGTGTAAATGGCTGCATTTACATAGCGCTTTACAATTTGTTCCTCACATTTTACCCATTCACTCAGACGTTCACACACCGATGGCGGAGGCAACCATGCAAGGTGCCAACCTACCTGCTCATCAGGAGCAATTAGGGGATAAGTGTCTTTAAACAAAGCACAATTGATGCAAACACAGACAACGTGTTGTAAATGCTAGTACAGTAACATCCACCCCCCTGCGTCCTGTATCAGCCGCGCCGGGCGTGCCCGCTGGCCATAATGGGGGTTATCGCTTCTCGGCCTTTTGGCTAAGATCAAGTGTAGTATCTGTTCTTATCAGTTTAATATCTGATACGTCCCCTACCCGGGGACCATATATTAAATAGATTTTTGGAACAGGGAGATGGAATAGGGGCTTGCTCCGTCCACTCCATGCATCGACCTGGTCTTGCAGTATCTCCAGGAACGGTGCACTCACTCCTCCTAACTTTGTCAAAGTAAATGTTTTGGTACGCTAATCTGCGATGGGTTAAAGGCAATGCAAAAAAAAAGAAATCATTAGATGGGCAACGCTCTGTTTAATCTGCGTTATGTTTTCCCGCCCTTTTTGTTAAAAAAAAAAACGTCCGTGTGTGTGTGTGTGTGTGTGTGTGTGTGTGTGTGTGTGTGTGTAAATGGCTGCATTTACATAGCGCTTTACAATTTGTTCCTCACATTTTACCCATTCACTCAGACGTTCACACACCGATGGCGGAGGCAACCATGCAAGGTGCCAACCTACCTGCTCATCAGGAGCAATTAGGGGATAAGTGTCTTTAAACAAAGCACAATTGATGCAAACACAGACAACGTGTTGTAAATGCTAGTACAGTAACATCCACCCCCCTGCGTCCTGTATCAGCCGCGCCGGGCGTGCCCGCTGGCCATAATGGGGGTTATCGCTTCTCGGCCTTTTGGCTAAGATCAAGTGTAGTATCTGTTCTTATCAGTTTAATATCTGATACGTCCCCTACCCGGGGACCATATATTAAATTGATTTTTGGAACAGGGAGATGGAATAGGGGCTTGCTCCGTCCACTCCATGCATCGACCTGGTCTTGCAGTATCTCCAGGAACGGTGCACTCACTCCTCCTAACTTTGTCAAAGTAAATGTTTTGGTACGCTAATCTGCGATGGGTTAAAGGCAATGCAAAAAAAAAGAAATCATTAGATGGGCAACGCTCTGTTTAATCTGCGTTATGTTTTCCCGCCCTTTTTGTTAAAAAAAAAAACGTCCGTGTGTGTGTGTGTGTGTGTGTGTGTGTGTGTGTGTGTGTGTGTGTGTGTGTGTGTGTGTGTGTGTAAATGGCTGCATTTACATAGCGCTTTACAATTTGTTCCTCACATTTTACCCATTCACTCAGACGTTCACACACCGATGGCGGAGGCAACCATGCAAGGTGCCAACCTACCTGCTCATCAGGAGCAATTAGGGGATACGTGTCTTTAAACAAAGCACAATTGATGCAAACACAGACAACGTGTTGTAAATGCTAGTACAGTAACATCCACCCCCCTGCGTCCTGTATCAGCCGCGCCGGGCGTGCCCGCTGGCCATAATGAGGGTTATCGCTTCTCGGCCTTTTGGCTAAGATCAAGTGGATGACCGATGTATGCTGTTCCTGGTTTTGTTTGCTTGTTTATTATTTTTCTCACATTTCCACAGTCGTGCGGTGTATGGGACTGGAATTTTTATTTTTTTTTATTGTTTGTGCTGGCTTCTCCCTACGATGGCCAGCACTCCACGGCAGTCGACCCCTAGGGCTGGGTTACGGTTTTCGGCGAGGTTCATATGGAAGGATGGAACGATGCCCATGTGGAACAGAGATGTGTTTGTGGATGGTGTCATCATGACTCAACTCAAGTTGAAGGCGGACGATATTTTTTGCATCCAGCACAATGCCCAGGAGAGGGGCTACGATGTTTCCTTCAGATCCAGTTTGGGGCTCCAGGGGGTTTTGGAGGACTGCAAGCGGATGGAGGCTGATGTCGGACCCCTCAGCCATTTCGAGGTGTTTTCTCTGGACAGGCTGAATTTTCGAGTTATCAATGTCACAATGTACAACCCGTACGTGATCGATAAGGAGGTGACTGATTTTTTGGCCCCCTACGCTGAGGTGATATCTGAGGTCCGGAGGATCAGAGACAGACGTGGGATCTGGACGGGGCGGAGGCAGGTGCAGGTGCTCCTAAAGGCTGATCCCGGTGGCTGTGACGGGCTGGCTCATCCCCTAGCCTTCTTTTCCTTGGGGCCTGATAGGGGGTATTTGTTTTATAATAACCAGCCCCCTTTCTGCCGAAGGTGCCGGGTGGCAGGGCACTCTGACGGAAAGTGTGGGGAGGTGAGGTGCCACCATTGCAAGGAGGAGGGCCACATGGCTAAAGATTGTAAGGTTGGTAAGAAATGCCACAACTGCAGTTCCACCGACCACCTGGTGAGGGCCTGTCCCCAGGAGCGGCGGTATTCGTCAGTGGTGGTGATGGGGAAGGAGCTTGCACGGAAGACCGGAGAGGAGGAAGAAAGTGCACCAGTGGCACCAGCACCAGCACCAATAGAGGCGATTCCTGTGGAGGAGGACGCAGAGGCGGAGACGGTACTCCTGGTTGTCAACAAGACAGTTTCCCCTTTGTCTTCCGATGGAGAGGCGATGGATGAGGAGGAGGTGGCCGGTGGAGCCAGCGGAGCCAGTGGAGCCAGTGGAGCCAGAAAACGGAGGTTAAGGGTTAAAAGGACTACACCTGGGTCAGAAGGTATGGGGGCAGGGGAAATTACCGGTGGGGGCCCACAAAAAAAGGTAAGGGGAGGGAAGGGAGGTAGGGTGGCCCTCTTAGTGCAACAGGTCGGTGGGGAGCAGGGGGTTGGTGGGGGAGTGGGTTTGGCGGATGTTGAGGCTGAGGGGGAGGGGGGTGGTTTACCGGTTTCCCCTGTCGTGGACAGTACGGACAGTATGGACCTTTTTGAGACTCCAAGCCTTGGGGAAGGGTTACAGGTGGGAGCACCCAACACTTTGCCTGCTTCTTGGGATAAGGGGGAGGATGGGGAGGACAGTTAAAAGTGGGGGTAGGGGTATTATTGTGGGTTGGTTTTTTGTTTAATTTAATTTTATTATTGTCAATGGCTTTCACAGTGGGCACTTTTAATGCACGGGGGTTGAGGGGTTCTGTTAAGAGGAGGGGCTTTTTTGATTATGTTGCCTCACTCAGGCTTACAGTTTGTTTTGTTCAAGAGGTGCACTTACGGGATGGGAGGGATTGTGGTGTGTTTTCAAAGGAATGGGACAAGGGGGAATCGTTTTGGTCAGTGGGGGGGGTTCACTCATCTGGTGTGGGGATACTGTTTGGAAATCGGGAGGCAAGGGTGGTGGGTTCTTTTGTAATTGTGCAGGGGAGGGTTATGGGGGTTGATGTGAATATTGGGGTTTTGAAATTGAGGGTGGTGGTGGTGTACGGGCCACAGAGGGCGGGTGAAAGGAGTGCCATGATGGAGGCTTTAAGGCCTTTTTTTGCCACAAACAGGCAGATGGTGGTGGGGGGTGATTTTAATGTGGATCTGGGGAGGGTGGGTGATCCAAGTGCTGGGTGTGTGGGTTCTTTTTTTAAGGGGCAGGGGCTTGTGGATGGAGGGAAGGCACTTACCCCTCGAATAGATGGTCCCACATGGCGTAACTCCCGGGGGGTAGCCAGGCGTCTCGATTATGTGTTTTTTTCTCGGTCCTTGGTCCTATTGTCGGGCCGGGTGGTCCCTGTTTTTTTCTCTGACCATGATGGGCTCCTCTTTCGGGTCCGGTCTAGCGCTCCTGTTTTCGGCCCCGGGTACTGGAGGTTGAACTCCAGTGTCCTTGGCGAGGATGAGTTCTGCAGTAGCTTTGTCTCCTTTTTCCGGGGGCTCGAGGGACTTAGGGCTTTGTTTTCTGGTGTGGTGGAGTGGTGGGAGGGGGCTAAGGAGAGGATAAAGGGGTTTTGTATTATGTATTGTCAACGGAGGGCGAAGGAGGCGGGGAGGGAAGTGCTCCGTCTTCAACACCTCCTCGAGCTCGAGTACACTTTGGGTAACCTAGGTGGCACTGTAGACCAGCGGGCTTGTGACTCCCTTAAGACAGAACTTAGGGATGTCTATGAGGATAAGGCCTGTGCTTACCTGACGCGGTCACGTCGTGAGTTTTTGGAGAAGAATGAGACGTGTTCCGCAGCCTTTTTCAGCAGCGTGAAGGCTGATAAGGGAAGGAAGGTGATATCAGGAGTTAGGGACAGTCAGGGTCAGGTGGTTACTGAGACAGGGGAGATGGTAAGGGTCGCAACCGATCACTTCCGCTCCTTCTTCTGTGAACGAGTGGTGGATGAGGAGCGAGCAGAGGCTTTTTTGCAGCTCGTGGCTCAGAGGGTACCGTCAGACCTGGCTGAGGCTTTGGAGGCCCCTCTCTCTCTCGAGGAATTGGAGGGTGCCCTTCGTAGAATGGGCAAGCGTAAGGTTCCGGGCATCGATGGCCTGCCGGCTGAGTTTTATCTCATGTTTTGGGATATTCTCGGCCCGGTGGTTCTCGAGGTCCTGACCGAGGTCCTCCGCACAGGGGCACTGGGAGGGTCAATGGCTAAGGGGGTGATCTCACTTCTGTTTAAGAAGGGGGACGCCTCTGACCTTAAGAACTGGCGGCCATTGACCATGCTGTGTGTTGATTACAAGCTTTTGGCTAAGGTTCTCACAGACCGTCTGTGCACAGCTCTCCCAGATGCGGTCCATGTGGACCAGACGTGTGGGGTGGCTGGGCGCTCGTTGAGATGGAATGTCCAGCTCATCAGAGACGTCATCGCTTGGGCAGAGGATCGGGACCTGCCACTTATGGTGGTGGGTCTTGATCAGGCCAAAGCCTTTGATAGGGTTCACTGGGGTTTTATGTTCAAAGTTTTAGAGAGAATAGGCTTAGGGCGGGTTTTTGTTGGGTGGCTGCGTACTCTGTACACAGCAGTGGGGAGCACGGTTTCTGTTAATGGGCACTTGGGGGAGTTTTTTGGGTTGCACGCAGGGGTAAGACAGGGGTGTCCGCTCTCTCCCCTGCTCTACGTCCTTTATATGGAGCCCCTGGCGGCGGCCATTAGGGCTGACCCGGGTGTGAAGGGTATCCTGGTACCAGGCAGCAGGGGCCTGAGGGTCAAGTTGTCGCAGTATGCGGATGATACCACACTGCTACTGGACAACGATGCGTGTCTGAGTCGGTCTTTGGAGATCTTCCAGGACTTTGGCCGGGTGTCTGGCGCGGAGCTCAACCGTGCTAAATCCTCGGTTAAGTTCTTTGGGCGGTGGAAGAGTAGGTCAGACGTACCAGGAGGGCTGTCGCTCTGTGAAGGGGCCCTGAGGATTCTTGGGGTCCTCTTTGAGGCAGCCCACAGTGCCACGGTCAACTGGACCAGGCGAATAGATGCAGTTCATAAAAAGTTTGCCCTCTGGAAGGCCAGGAGACTGACCTTTACGGGGAAGGTACTGGTTTTGAAGGTAGACGTGTTGCCGTCCCTCCTGTACCTGGCGTACATCTTTCCGATGCCGGCCAGCATGCGGAGGCCGCTCACTCGGCTTGTGTTTCGTTTCATGTGGGGGGGGAGTTATGAATACGTGGCGAGGGCACGCATGTTGGCTCCGGTGGGGGAAGGGGGGAGGGACGTGCCCCATTTCCCACTCAAGTTGGACTGCATTTTTGTTTCTTTTTTGCTCAAAGAATTGTCCTCTCCGGTAGTCCATCCATCGGGCTACTTCCTCCGGTTCTACTTTGCCTACCCGGCAAGGAGGGTCATGGCCTGGTCCAATTCGGCCCCCCGGGCGGAGCAGTTGCCGTGGCATTTTGGCCACGCGGCAAAGTGGCTGCGGGCTCATCCTGGGGTTTTGGAAGGGGATGTGGGGTTGGACCAGAAGAGGCTCTATGCCGAGGTGAGACAGGGAGTGACCGCGCCAGCTGTGGTGGGGATACCCGCTACAGTTTGGTTGTCGGTACAACTGCCTGGCCTGGACAATGGGCTCAAGGATTTAGGATGGCTGATGTTACACAGGAGTTTGCCGGTGCGTGAGATCATGCACCGGCATGGCTTGGCGAGATCCCCGGTGTGCCCCAGAGCTGGTTGCTTTGTGGACGAGACTATTAGACACGTCATGTGGGACTGTCCTTTTGCAGGGGTGGTGTGGGCTAGGGCATCTGTGTTGATTGGGAGGTTGGAGGGGAGTGTTGGGGTCACATGGGCAAGATTGGAGCAAGGGATTGGGAGAGCTGGGGGGGGGGCGTAGGGGGCGTCTCCTGCAATGGCTGCTCATGGGCCTTTTTAAGAAGGGGCTGTGGGAGGCCAGACAGGCTCTGGTTAAAAAGGCGGTGGATTGGGGGGTGGAGGGGGTTGTTAGGAGAGTAGAGGGGGACGTAAAGGGAAGGATGCGGTGGGATGTGAAGAGGTGGGGACATCATGCTGCTAGGGAGAGATGGAAGGGGGGTTTAGGTTTGATGGAAGGGATGTAGTGGTTGCTTAGGATATTGACATATGGTTTTTTGTGGAGACCGGAAAGTGCATAAGTGGAAAATGGGGACATGGTTTTTTGTCTTGGATAGTGGGCTATTGTTTTGGGTGGGATAAAGGGAGGTTTTGGTTAACAGTGGGTGGTTTAATTTGGGGTTCATTTTCATTTTCAACTGTAACAGGGACAGCATACAATAAGGAACATAAAATGAAAATGTAGAAATGCAAATGTTCAGGAAAGTTTTGTTTGGATTAGTAGGGAAAGGTAAATTAAGAATGTGTGCATGTATGGGTGTTTTAAATAGTATGATAGGAAGTCGTTTTGTAGTTTGTATGGTATAGGGACAGATAGGATGTGATAACATGTATATGATTATTTTTGATATAAAATTAAGAAAGAAGGTAAAAACTCCCCTCCCAGCTGGTTGGAGGGGAGGAGAAGCCAGATTTCACCAAAAAAAAAAAAAAAAAAAATCTGTTCTTATCAGTTTAATATCTGATACGTCCCCTACCCGGGGACCATATATTAAATTGATTTTTGGAACAGGGAGATGGAATAGGGGCTTGCTCCGTCCACTCCACGCATCGACCTGGTCTTGCAGTATCTCCAGGAACGGTGTACTCACTCCTCCTAACTTTGTCAAAGTAAATGTTTTGGTACGCTAATCTGCGATGGGTTAAAGGCAATGCAAAAAAAAAGAAATCATTAGATGGGCAACGCTCTGTTTAATCTGCGTTATGTTTTCCCGGCCTTTTTGTTAAAAAAAAAGAAAAGAAAAAAAAAAACGTCCGTGTGTGTGTGTGTGTGTGTGTGTGTGTGTGTAAATGGCTGCATTTACATAGCGCTTTACAATTTGTTCCTCACATTTTACCCATTCACTCAGACGTTCACACACCGATGGCGGAGGCAACCATGCAAGGTGCCAACCTACCTGCTCATCAGGAGCAATTAGGGGATAAGTGTCTTTAAACAAAGCACAATTGATGCAAACACAGACAACGTGTTGTAAATGCTAGTACAGTAACATCCACCCCCCTGCGTCCTGTATCAGCCGCGCCGGGCGTGCCCGCTGGCCATAATGGGGGTTATCGCTTCTCGGCCTTTTGGCTAAGATCAAGTGGATGACCGGTGTATGCTGTTCCTGGTTTTGTTTGCTTGTTTATTATTTTTCTCACATTTCCACAGTCGTGCGGTGTATGGGACTGGAAATTGAGTTTTTTTTATTGTTTGTGCTGGCTTCTCCCTACGATGGCCAGCACTCCACGGCAGTCGACCCCTAGGGCTGGGTTACGGTTTTCGGCGAGGTTCATATGGAAGGATGGAACGATGCCCATGTGGAACAGAGATGTGTTTGTGGATGGTGTCATCATGACTCAACTCAAGTTGAAGGCGGACGATATTTTTTGCATCCAGCACAATGCCCAGGAGAGGGGCTACGATGTTTCCTTCAGATCCAGTTTGGGGCTCCAGGGGGTTTTGGAGGACTGCAAGCGGATGGAGGCTGATGTCGGACCCCTCAGCCATTTCGAGGTGTTTTCTCTGGACAGGCTGAATTTTCGAGTTATCAATGTCACAATGTACAACCCGTACGTGATCGATAAGGAGGTGACTGATTTTTTGGCCCCCTACGCTGAGGTGATATCTGAGGTCCGGAGGATCAGAGACAGACGTGGGATCTGGACGGGGCGGAGGCAGGTGCAGGTGCTCCTAAAGGCTGTTCCCGGTGGCTGTGACGGGCTGGCTCATCCCCCAGCCTTCTTTTCCTTGGGGCCTGATAGGGGGTATTTGTTTTATAACAACCAGCCCCCTTTCTGCCGAAGGTGCCGGGTGGCAGGGCACTCTGATGGAAAGTGTGGGGAGGTGAGGTGCCACCATTGCAAGGAGGAGGGCCACATGGCTAAAGATTGTAAGGTTGGTAAGAAATGCCACAACTGCAGTTCCACCGACCACCTGGTGAGGGCCTGTCCCCAGGAGCGGCGGTATTCGTCAGTGGTGGTGATGGGGAAGGAGCTTGCACCGAAGACCGGAGAGGAGGAAGAAAGTGCACCAGTGGCACCAGCACCAGCACCAATAGAGGCGATTCCTGTGGAGAAGGACGCAGAGGCGGAGACGGTACTCCTGGTTGGCAACAAGACAGTTTCCCCTTTGTCTTCCGATGGAGAGGCGATGGACGAGGAGGAGGTGGTCGGTGGAGCCAGCGGAGCCAGTGGAGCCAGTGGAGCCAGAAAACGGAGGTTAAGGGTTAAAAGGACTACACCTGGGTCAGAAGGTATGGGGGCAGGGGAAATTACCGGTGGGGGCCCACAAAAAAAGGTAAGGGGAGGGAAGGGAGGTAGGGTGGCCCTCTTAGTGCAACAGGTCGGTGGGGAGCAGGGGGTTGGTGGGGGAGTGGGTTTGGCGGATGTTGAGGCTGAGGGGGAGGGGGTTTGTTTACCGGTTTCCCCTGTCCTGGACAGTATGGACAGTATGGACCCTTTTGAGACTCTAAGCCTTGGGGAAGGGTTACAGGTGGGAGCACCCAACACTTTGCCTGCTTCTTGGGATAAGGGGGAGGATGGGGAGGACAGTTAAAAGTGGGGGTAGGGGTATTATTGTGGGTTGGTTTTTTGTTTAATTTAATTTTATTATTGTCAATGGCTTTCACAGTGGGCACTTTTAATGCACGGGGGTTGAGGGGTTCTGTTAAGAGGAGGGGCTTTTTTGATTATGTTGCCTCACTCAGGCTTACCGTTTGTTTTGTTCAAGAGGTGCACTTACGGGATGGGAGGGATTGTGGTGTGTTTTCAAAGGAATGGGACAAGGGGGAATCGTTTTGGTCAGTGGGGGGGGTTCACTCATCTGGTGTGGGGATACTGTTTGGAAACCGGGAGGCAAGGGTGGTGGGTTCTTTTGTAATTGTGCAGGGGAGGGTTATGGGGGTTGATGTGAATATTGGGGTTTTGAAATTGAGGGTGGTGGTGGTGTACGGGCCACAGAGGGCGGGTGAAAGGAGTGCCATGATGGAGGCTTTAAGGCCTTTTTTTGCCACAAACAGGCAGATGGTGGTGGGGGGTGATTTTAATGTGGATCTGGGGAGGGTGGGTGATCCAAGTGCTGGGTGTGTGGGTTCTTTTTTTAAGGGGCAGGGGCTTGTGGATGGAGGGAAGGCACTTACCCCTCGAATAGATGGTCCCACATGGCGTAACTCCCGGGGGGTAGCCAGGCGTCTCGATTATGTGTTTTTTTCTCGGTCCTTGGTCCTATTGTCGGGCCGGGTGGTCCCTGTTTTTTTCTCTGACCATGATGGGCTCCTCTTTCGGGTCCGGTCTAGCGCTCCTGTTTTCGGCCCCGGGTACTGGAGGTTGAACTCCAGTGTCCTTGGCGAGGATGAGTTCTGCAGTAGCTTTGTCTCCTTTTTCCGGGGGCTCGAGGGACTTAGGGCTTTGTTTTCTGGTGTGGTGGAGTGGTGGGAGGGGGCTAAGGAGAGGATAAAGGGGTTTTGTATTATGTATTGTCAACGGAGGGCGAAGGAGGCGGGGAGGGAAGTGCTCCGTCTTCAACACCTCCTCGAGCTCGAGTACACTTTGGGTAACCTAGGTGGCGCTGTAGACCAGCGGGCTTGTGACTCCCTTAAGACAGAACTTAGGGATGTCTATGAGGATAAGGCCCGTGCTTACCTGACGCGGTCACGTCGTGAGTTCTTGGAGAAGAATGAGACGTGTTCCGCAGCCTTTTTCAGCAGCGTGAAGGCTGATAAGGGAAGGAAGGTGATATCGGGAGTTAGGGACAGTCAGGGTCAGGTGGTTACTGAGACAGGGGAGATGGTAAGGGTCGCAACCGATCACTTCCGCTCCTTCTTCTGTGAACGAGTGGTGGATGAGGAGCGAGCAGAGGCTTTTTTGCAGCTTGTGGCTCAGAGGGTACCGTCAGACCTGGCTGAGGCTTTGGAGGCCCCTCTCTCTCTCGAGGAATTGGAGGGTGCCCTTCGTAGAATGGGCAAGCGTAAGGTTCCGGGCATCGATGGCCTGCCGGCTGAGTTTTATCTCATGTTTTGGGATATTCTCGGCCCGGTGGTTCTCGAGGTCCTGACCGAGGTCCTCCGCACAGGGGCACTGGGAGGGTCAATGGCTAAGGGGGTGATCTCACTTCTGTTTAAGAAGGGGGACGCCTCTGACCTTAAGAACTGGCGGCCATTGACCATGCTGTGTGTTGATTACAAGCTTTTGGCTAAGGTTCTCACAGACCGTCTGTGCACAGCTCTCCCAGATGCGGTCCATGTGGATCAGACGTGTGGGGTGGCTGGGCGCTCGTTGAGATGGAATCTCCAGCTCATCAGAGACGTCATCGCTTGGGCAGAGGATCGGGACCTGCCACTTATGGTGGTGGGTCTTGATCAGGCCAAAGCCTTTGATAGGGTTCACTGGGGTTTTATGTTCAAAGTTTTAGAGAGAATAGGCTTAGGGCGGGTTTTTGTTGGGTGGCTGCGTACTCTGTACACAGCAGTGGGGAGCACGGTTTCTGTTAATGGGCACTTGGGGGAGTTTTTTGGGTTGCACGCAGGGGTAAGACAGGGGTGTCCGCTCTCTCCCCTGCTCTACGTCCTTTATATGGAGCCCCTGGCGGCGGCCATTAGGGCTGACCCGGGTGTGAAGGGTATCCTGGTACCAGGCAGCAGGGGCCTGAGGGTCAAGTTGTCGCAGTATGCGGATGATACCACACTGCTACTGGACAACGATGCGTGTCTGAGTCGGTCTTTGGAGATCTTCCAGGACTTTGGCCGGGTGTCTGGCGCGGAGCTCAACCGTGCTAAATCCTCGGTTAAGTTCTTTGGGCGGTGGAAGAGTAGGTCAGACGTACCAGGAGGGCTGTCGCTCTGTGAAGGGGCCCTGAGGATTCTTGGGGTCCTCTTTGAGGCAGCCCACAGTGCCACGGTCAACTGGACCAGGCGAATAGATGCAGTTCATAAAAAGTTTGCCCTCTGGAAGGCCAGGAGACTGACCTTTACGGGGAAGGTACTGGTTTTGAAGGTAGACGTGTTGCCGTCCCTCCTGTACCTGGCGTACATCTTTCCGATGCCGGCCAGCATGCGGAGGCCGCTCACTCGGCTTGTGTTTCGTTTCATGTGGGGGGGGAGTTATGAATACGTGGCGAGGGCACGCATGTTGGCTCCGGTGGGGGAAGGGGGGAGGGACGTGCCCCATTTCCCACTCAAGTTGGACTGCATTTTTGTTTCTTTTTTGCTCAAAGAATTGTCCTCTCCGGTAGTCCATCCATCTGGCTACTTCCTCCGGTTCTACTTTGCCTACCCGGCAAGGAGGGTCATGGCCTGGTCCAATTCGGCCCCCCGGGCGGAGCAGTTGCCGTGGCATTTTGGCCACGCGGCAAAGTGGCTGCGGGCTCATCCTGGGGTTTTGGAAGGGGATGTGGGGTTGGACCAGAAGAGGCTCTATGCCGAGGTGAGACAGGGAGTGACCGCGCCAGCTGTGGTGGGGATACCCGCTACAGTTTGGTTGTCGGTACAACTGCCTGGCCTGGACAATGGGCTCAAGGATTTAGGATGGCTGATGTTACACAGGAGTTTGCCGGTGCGTGAGATCATGCACCGGCATGGCTTGGCGAGATCCCCGGTGTGCCCCAGAGCTGGTTGCTTTGTGGACGAGACTATTAGACACGTCATGTGGGACTGTCCTTTTGCAGGGGTGGTGTGGGCTAGGGCATCTGTGTTGATTGGGAGGTTGGAGGGGAGTGTTGGGGTCACATGGGCAAGATTGGAGAGAGGGATTGGGAGAGCTGGGGGGGGGCGTAGGGGGCGTCTCCTGCAATGGCTGCTCATGGGCCTTTTTAAGAAGGGGCTGTGGGAGGCCAGACAGGCTCTGGTTAAAAAGGCGGTGGATTGGGGGGTGGAGGGGGTTGTTAGGAGAGTAGAGGGGGACGTAAAGGGAAGGATGCGGTGGGATGTGAAGAGGTGGGGACATCATGCTGCTAGGGAGAGATGGAAGGGGGGTTTAGGTTTGATGGAAGGGATGTAGTGGTTGCTTAGGATATTGACATATGGTTTTTTTTTGTGGAGACCGGAAAGTGCATAAGTGGAAAATGGGGACATGGTTTTTTGTCTTGGATAGTGGGCTATTGTTTTGGGTGGGATAAAGGGAGGTTTTGGTTAACAGTGGGTGGTTTAATTTGGGGTTCATTTTCATTTTCAACTGTAACAGGGACAGCATACAATAAGGAACATAAAATGAAAATGTAGAAATGCAAATGTTCAGGAAAGTTTTTGTTTGGATTAGTAGGGAAAGGTAAATTAAGAATGTGTGCACATGTATGGGTGTTTTAAATAGTATGATAGGAAGTCGTTTTGTAGTTTGTATGGTATAGGGACAGATAGGATGTGATAACATGTATATGATTATTTTTGATATAAAATTAAGAAAGAAGGTAAAAACTCCCCTCCCAGCTGGTTGGAGGGGAGGAGAAGCCCGATTTCACAAAAAAATAAAAAAATCTGTTCTTATCAGTTTAATATCTGATACGTCCCCTACCCGGGGACCATATATTAAATAGATTTTTGGAACAGGGAGATGGAATAGGGGCTTGCTCCGTCCACTCCACGCATCGACCTGGTCTTGCAGTATCTCCAGGAACGGTGCACTAACTCCTCCTAACTTTGTCAAAGTAAATGTTTTGGTACGCTAATCTGCGATGGGTTAAAGGCAATGCAAAAAAAAAGAAATCATTAGATGGGCAATGCTCTGTTTAATCTGCGTTATGTTTTCCCGCCCTTTTTGTTAAAAAAAAAACGTCTGTGTGTGTGTGTGTGTGTGTGTGTGTGTGTGTGTGTAAATGGCTGCATTTACATAGCGCTTTACAATTTGTTCCTCACATTTTACCCATTCACTCAGACGTTCACACACCGATGGCGGAGGCAACCATGCAAGGTGCCAACCTACCTGCTCATCAGGAGCAATTAGGGGATAAGTGTCTTTAAACAAAGCACAATTGATGCAAACACAGACAACGTGTTGTAAATGCTAGTACAGTAACATCCACCCCCCTGCGTCCTGTATCAGCCGCGCCGGGCGTGCCCGCTGGCCATAGTGGGGGTTATCGCTTCTCGGCCTTTTGGCTAAGATCAAGTGTAGTATCTGTTCTTATCAGTTTAATATCTGATACGTCCCCTACCCGGGGACCATATATTAAATAGATTTTTGGAACAGGGAGATGGAATAGGGGCTTGCTCCGTCCACTCCACGCATCGACCTGGTCTTGCAGTATCTCCAGGAACGGTGTACTCACTCCTCCTAACTTTGTTAAAGTAAATGTTTTGGTACGCTAATCTGCGATGGCTTAAAGGCAATGCAAAAAAAAAGAAATCATTAGATGGGCAACGCTCTGTTTAATCTGCGTTATGTTTTCCCGGCCTTTTTGTTAAAAAAATAAAAATAAAAAAAAACGTCCGTGTGTGTGTGTGTGTGTGTGTGTGTGTGTGTGTGTGTGTGTGTGTGTAAATGGCTGCATTTACATAGCGCTTTACAATTTGTTCCTCACATTTTACCCATTCACTCAGACGTTCACACACCGATGGCGGAGGCAACCATGCAAGGTGCCAACCTACCTGCTCATCAGGAGCAATTAGGGGATAAGTGTCTTTAAACAAAGCACAATTGATGCAAACACAGACAACGTGTTGTAAATGCTAGTACAGTAACATCCACCCCCCTGCGTCCTGTATCAGCCGCGCCGGGCGTGCCCGCTGGCCATAATGGGGGTTATCGCTTCTCGGCCTTTTGGCTAAGTCAAGTGGGTAAGCGGTCTGGGGACAGGGCAGTTGTCACTTCCACCTGTGCACGGTGGATGGGGTTCTGTCTTTCCTCTGATTGCGAGAAAGGTTGTTTGTTGTTTTTTGAGTGGTGGCTTGGTCGGGATGACAAGCGCACCCGCCTCTGATCAGTCGACCCCCGTGGTCGGACTGCGGCGCACGGCCCGCTTCAAGAGCGAGGGGCCAGGGGTAATGATGGACAGAGAGGTCCTGGTGAAGGGCGTCCTGATGGGGCAGCTCGACCTCAAGGCGGAGGATGTGTACTGCTTGCAGACTCACCGGCCCGAAAGAGCCTTCGACGTCACCTTGAGGTCTGACGCTAGGTATGCCAAGCTGTTGGCCGATTGCAAGCGATTGGCCATGGTTGGGCTGCTGTCGGGCCTCACGGTGATCGGTCTGGACAGGCCAAATTTCAGGTTGGTCACGATCCAGACTTACAACCCGTTTGTGACCGACCTGAGTTTGGCCGCCTTTCTGGGCAGGTACGGGGAAGTAAGCTCCGCGGCGAGGTATGTGTACGACCCTGTGGACGGCATATGGACTGGCCGCAGGCAGTACCAGGTGCTGCTCCATAGGGACGAGAAGGGGCAAGAGGGCCTCAGTCACCCCCCGGCCCTCTTCAACCTGGGCAGTGACCGGGGTTTCCTGTACTACTCCCGGCAGCCCCCTTTCTGCCGTCGGTGCAGGACGTCGGGCCACACCGAGGCAGCCTGCAGTGGGGCTTCCTGCAGGTTCTGCGGAGGGGGGCACGAGGCCAGGAGTTGCCCCGTGCCCAAGAAGTGCCATGGCTGTGGGGCGGAGGGGCACCTCCTCAAGGACTGTCCTGCCCGTAGGAGGACTTTCGCAGAGGCTGCGGCGGAAGGAAGGGCAGCCCCGAGGGATGCTCCGACGGTGCCTCCAAGGGCACCTCCGAGGGCACCTCCGACAACGCCTCCAAGGGCTGCATCGGGGGCGGGTCCGACAACGCCTCCAAGGGCACCTCCGAGGGCACCTCCGAAAACGCCTCCAAGGGCTGCATCGGGGGCGGGTCCGGCTCCGGGGGCGGCGGCGCCGAGTAAACCGGGTACGGTGCCTTTCGTCGGACCATTGCCGTTGCCGCAACGGTGGTCGACGGCTACGGAAGAGGACGAGCTGGCGGCAGGGTCTAGGCCCGGAGCGGCCATCATAGCCCGCAGTAAAAGGGCGCGGGGGCTGGAGGTTTCTCCTACGGGGGGCAAGAAGAAGACGAAGGAGACTGTGGATGGCGTTCTGGACAAGGTCATCGCTGAGGTGGACGCGGCCATGGAGGGATCATCGGGGGACGAGAGCTATGATTATGATGCTGTCTCGTCCCCCCGGGACGGCTACTCCTGGGCGGACGAGGCAGAGGAGATTTTTAGGGACTTTGTCGATTAGGTTTTTTCTGTGTTTTTGATTTTGATGTATGCATTTTGTGTTTGATTTATTTCTTTGTACATTAAAGGGCAGCAAAAAAAAAAAAAAAAAAAAAAAAATCTGTTCTTATCAGTTTAATATCTGATACGTCCCCTACCCGGGGACCATATATTAAATAGATTTTTGGAACAGGGAAATGGAATAGGGGCTTGCTCCGTCCACTCCACGCATCGACCTGGTCTTGCAGTATCTCCAGGAACGGTGTACTCACTCCTCCTAACTTTGTCAAAGTAAATGTTTTGGTACGCTAATCTGCGATGGCTTAAAGGCAATGCAAAAAAAAAGAAATCATTAGATGGGCAACGCTCCGTTTAATCTGCGTTATGTTTTCCCGGCCTTTTTGTTAAAAAAGAAAAAAAAAAAAAAAAAAAAACGTCCGTGTGTGTGTGTGTGTGTGTGTGTGTGTGTGTGTGTGTGTGTGTGTGTGTGTGTGTAAATGGCTGCATTTACATAGCGCTTTACAATTTGTTCCTCACATTTTACCCATTCACTCAGACGTTCACACACCGATGGCGGAGGCAACCATGCAAGGTGCCAACCTACCTGCTCATCAGGAGCAATTAGGGGATAAGTGTCTTTAAACAAAGCACAATTGATGCAAACACAGACAACGTGTTGTAAATGCTAGTACAGTAACATCCACCCCCCTGCGTCCTGTATCAGCCGCGCCGGGCGTGCCCGCTGGCCATAATGGGGGTTATAGCTTCTCGGCCTTTTGTCTAAGATCAAGTGTAGTATCTGTTCTTATCAGTTTAATATCTGATACGTCCCCTACCCGGGCACCATATATTAAATAGATTTTTGGAACAGGGAGATGGAATAGGGGCTTGCTCCGTCCACTCCACGCATCGACCTGGTCTTGCAGTATCTCCAGGAACGGTGTACTCACTCCTCCTAACTTTGTCAAAGTAAATGTTTTGGTACGCTAATCTGCGATGGCTTAAAGGCAATGCAAAAAAAAAGAAATCATTAGATGGGCAACGCTCTGTTTAATCTGCGTTATGTTTTCCCGGCCTTTTTGTTAAAAAAAAATAAAAAATGTCCGTGTGTGTGTGTGTGTGTGTGTGTGTGTGTGTGTGTGTGTGTGTGTGTGTGTGTGTGTGTGTGTGTGTGTGTAAATGGCTGCATTTACATAGCGCTTTACAATTTGTTCCTCACATTTTACCCATTCACTCAGACGTTCACACACCGATGGCGGAGGCAACCATGCAAGGTGCCAACCTACCTGCTCATCAGGAGCAATTAGGGGATAAGTGTCTTTAAACAAAGCACAATTGATGCAAACACAGACAACGTGTTGTAAATGCTAGTACAGTAACATCCACCCCCCTGCGTCCTGTATCAGCCGCGCCGGGCGTGCCCGCTGGCCATAATGGGGGTTATCGCTTCTCGGCCTTTTGGCTAAGATCAAGTGGATGACCGGTGTATGCTGTTCCTGGTTTTGTTAGCTTGTTTATTATTTTTCTCACATTTCCACAGTCGTGCGGTGTATGGGACTGGAAATTGAGTTTTTTTTATTGTTTGTGCTGGCTTCTCCCTACGATGGCCAGCACTCCACGGCAGTCGACCCCTAGGGCTGGGTTACGGTTTTCGGCGAGGTTCATATGGAAGGATGGAACAATGCCCATGTGGAACAGAGATGTGTTTGTGGATGGTGTCATCATGACTCAACTCAAGTTGAAGGCGGACGATATTTTTTGCATCCAGCACAATGCCCAGGAGAGGGGCTACGATGTTTCCTTCAGATCCAGTTTGGGGCTCCAGGGGGTTTTGGAGGACTGCAAGCGGATGGAGGCTGATGTCGGACCCCTCAGGCATTTCGAGGTGTTTTCCCTGGACAGGCTGAATTTTCGAGTTATCAATGTCACAATGTACAACCCGTACGTGATCGATAAGGAGGTGACTGATTTTTTGGCCCCCTACGCTGAGGTGATATCTGAGGTCCGGAGGATCAGAGACAGACGTGGGATCTGGACGGGGCGGAGGCAGGTGCAGGTGCTCCTAAAGGCTGATCCCGGTGGCTGTGACGGGCTGGCTCATCCCCCAGCCTTCTTTTCCTTGGGGCCTGATAGGGGGTTTTTGTTTTATAATAATCAGCCCCCTTTCTGCCGAAGGTGCCGGGTGGCAGGGCACTCTGACGGAAAGTGTGGGGAGGTGAGGTGCCACCATTGCAAGGAGGAGGGCCACATGGCTAAAGATTGTAAGGTTGGTAAGAAATGCCACAACTGCAGTTCCACCGACCACCTGGTGAGGGCCTGTCCCCAGGAGCGGCGGTATTCGTCAGTGGTGGTGATGGGGAAGGAGCTTGCGCCGAAGACCGGAGAGGAGGAAGAAAGTGCACCAGTGGCACCAGCACCAGCACCAATAGAGGCGATTCCTGTGGAGGAGGACGCAGAGGCGGAGACGGTACTCCTGGTTGTCAACAAGACAGTTTCCCCTTTGTCTTCCGATGGAGAGGCGATGGACGAGGAGGAGGTGGCCGGTGGAGCCAGCGGAGCCAGTGGAGCCAGTGGAGCCAGAAAACGGAGGTTAAGGGTTAAAAGGACTACACCTGGGTCAGAAGGTATGGGGGCAGGGGAAATTACCAGTGGGGGCCCACAAAAAAAGGTAAGGGGAGGGAAGGGAGGTAGGGTGGCCCTCTTAGTGCAACAGGTCGGTGGGGAGCAGGGGGTTGGTGGGGGAGTGGGTTTGGCGGATGTTGAGGCTGAGGGGGAGGGGGGTGGTTTACCGGTTTCCCCTGTCCTGGACAGTACGGACAGTATGGACCTTTTTGAGACTCCAAGCCTTGGGGAAGGGTTACAGGTGGGAGCACCCAACACTTTGCCTGCTTCTTGGGATAAGGGGGAGGATGGGGAGGACAGTTAAAAGTGGGGGTAGGGGTATTATTGTGGGTTGTTTTTTTGTTTAATTTAATTTTATTAATGTCAATGGCTTTCACAGTGGGCACTTTTAATGCACGGGGGTTGAGGGGTTCTGTTAAGAGGAGGGGCTTTTTTGATTATGTTGCCTCACTCAGGCTTACAGTTTGTTTTGTTCAAGAGGTGCACTTACGGGATGGGAGGGATTGTGGTGTGTTTTCAAAGGAATGGGACAAGGGGGAATCGTTTTGGTCAGTGGGGGGGGTTCACTCATCTGGTGTGGGGATACTGTTTGGAAATCGGGAGGCAAGGGTGGTGGGTTCTTTTGTAATTGTGCAGGGGAGGATTATGGGGGTTGATGTGAATATTGGGGTTTTGAAATTGAGGGTGGTGGTGGTGTACGGGCCACAGAGGGCGGGTGAAAGGAGTGCCATGATGGAGGCTTTAAGGCCTTTTTTTGCCACAAACAGGCAGATGGTGGTGGGGGGTGATTTTAATGTGGATCTGGGGAGGGTGGGTGATCCAAGTGCTGGGTGTGTGGGTTCTTTTTTTAAGGGGCAGGGGCTTGTGGATGGAGGGAAGGCACTTACCCCTCGAATAGATGGTCCCACATGGCGTAACTCCCGGGGGGTAGCCAGGCGTCTCGATTATGTGTTTTTTTCTCGGTCCTTGGTCCTATTGTCGGGCCGGGTGGTCCCTGTTTTTTTCTCTGACCATGATGGGCTCCTCTTTCGGGTCCGGTCTAGCGCTCCTGTTTTCGGCCCCGGGTACTGGAGGTTGAACTCCAGTGTCCTTGGCGAGGATGAGTTCTGCAGTAGCTTTGTCTCCTTTTTCCGGGGGCTCGAGGGACTTAGGGCTTTGTTTTCTGGTGTGGTGGAGTGGTGGGAGGGGGCTAAGGAGAGGATAAAGGGGTTTTGTATTATGTATTGTCAACGGAGGGCGAAGGAGGCGGGGAGGGAAGTGCTCCGTCTTCAACACCTCCTCGAGCTCGAGTACACTTTGGGTAACCTAGGTGGCGCTGTAGACCAGCGGGCTTGTGACTCCCTTAAGACAGAACTTAGGGATGTCTATGAGGATAAGGCCCGTGCTTACCTGACGCGGTCACGTCGTGAGTTCTTGGAGAAGAATGAGACGTGTTCCGCAGCCTTTTTCAGCAGCGTGAAGGCTGATAAGGGAAGGAAGGTGATATCGGGAGTTAGGGACAGTCAGGGTCAGGTGGTTACTGAGACAGGGGAGATGGTAAGGGTCGCAACCGATCACTTCCGCTCCTTCTTCTGTGAACGAGTGGTGGATGAGGAGCGAGCAGAGGCATTTTTGCAGCTTGTGGCTCAGAGGGTACCGTCAGACCTGGCTGAGGCTTTGGAGGCCCCTCTCTCTCTCTCTCTCGAGGAATTGGAGGGTGCCCTTCGTAGAATGGGCAAGCGTAAGGTTCCGGGCATCGATGGCCTGCCGGCTGAGTTTTATCTCATGTTTTGGGATATTCTCGGCCCGGTGGTTCTCGAGGTCCTGACCGAGGTCCTCCGCACAGGGGCACTGGGAGGGTCAATGGCTAAGGGGGTGATCTCACTTCTGTTTAAGAAGGGGGACGCCTCTGACCTTAAGAACTGGCGGCCATTGACCATGCTGTGTGTTGATTACAAGCTTTTGGCTAAGGTTCTCACAGACCGTCTGTGCACAGCTCTCCCAGATGCGGTCCATGTGGACCAGACGTGTGGGGTGGCTGGGCGCTCGTTGAGATGGAATCTCCAGCTCATCAGAGACGTCATCGCTTGGGCAGAGGATCGGGACCTGCCACTTATGGTGGTGGGTCTTGATCAGGCCAAAGCCTTTGATAGGGTTCACTGGGGTTTTATGTTAAACGTTTTAGAGAGAATAGGCTTAGGGCGGGTTTTTGTTGGGTGGCTGCGTACTCTGTACACAGCAGTGGGGAGCACGGTTTCTGTTAATGGGCACTTGGGGGAGTTTTTTGGGTTGCACGCAGGGGTAAGACAGGGGTGTCCGCTCTCTCCCCTGCTCTACGTCCTTTATATGGAGCCCCTGGCGGCGGCCATTAGGGCTGACCCGGGTGTGAAGGGTATCCTGGTACCAGGCAGCAGGGGCCTGAGGGTCAAGTTGTCGCAGTATGCGGATGATACCACACTGCTACTGGACAACGATGCGTGTCTGAGTCGGTCTTTGGAGATCTTCCAGGACTTTGGCCGGGTGTCTGGCGCGGAGCTCAACCGTGCTAAATCCTCGGTTAAGTTCTTTGGGCGGTGGAAGAGTAGGTCAGACGTACCAGGAGGGCTGTCGCTCTGTGAAGGGGCCCTGAGGATTCTTGGGGTCCTCTTTGAGGCAGCCCACAGTGCCACGGTCAACTGGACCAGGCGAATAGATGCAGTTCACAAAAAGTTTGCCCTCTGGAAGGCCAGGAGACTGACCTTTACGGGGAAGGTACTGGTTTTGAAGGTAGACGTGTTGCCGTCCCTCCTGTACCTGGCGTACATCTTTCCGATGCCGGCCAGCATGCGGAGGCCGCTCACTCGGCTTGTGTTTCGTTTCATGTGGGGGGGGAGTTATGAATACGTGGCGAGGGCACACATGTTGGCTCCGGTGGGGAAAGGGGGGAGGGACGTGCCCCATTTCCCACTCAAGTTGGACTGCATTTTTGTTTCTTTTTTGCTCAAAGAATTGTCCTCTCCTGTAGTCCATCCATCGGGCTACTTCCTCCGGTTCTACTTTGCCTACCCGGCAAGGAGGGTCATGGCCTGGCCCCCCGGGCGGAGCAGTTGCCGTGGCATTTTGGCCACGCGGCAAAGTGGCTGCGGGCTCATCCTGGGGTTTTGGAAGGGGATGTGGGGTTGGACCAGAAGAGGCTCTATGCCGAGGTGAGACAGGGAGTGACCGCGCCAGCTGTGGTGGGGATACCCGCTACAGTTTGGTTGTCGGTACAACTGCCTGGCCTGGACAATGGGCTCAAGGATTTAGGATGGCTGATGTTACACAGGAGTTTGCCGGTGCGTGAGATCATGCACCGGCATGGCTTGGCGAGATCCCCGGTGTGCCCCAGAGCTGGTTGCTTTGTGGACGAGACTATTAGACACGTCATGTGGGACTGTCCTTTTGCAGGGGTGGTGTGGGCTAGGGCATCTGTGTTGATTGGGAGGTTGGAGGGGAGTGTTGGGGTCACATGGGCAAGATTGGAGCGAGGGATTGGGAGAGCTGGGGGGGGGCGTAGGGGGCGTCTCCTGCAATGGCTGCTCATGGGCCTTTTTAAGAAGGGGCTGTGGGAGGCCAGACAGGCTCTGGTTAAAAAGGCGGTGGATTGGGGGGTGGAGGGGGTTGTTAGGAGAGTAGAGGGGGACGTAAAGGGAAGGATGCGGTGGGATGTGAAGAGGTGGGGACATCATGCTGCTAGGGAGAGATGGAAGGGGGGTTTAGGTTTGATGGAAGGGATGTAGTGGTTGCTTAGGATATTGACATATGGTTTTTTGTGGAGACCGGAAAGTGCATAAGTGGAAAATGGGGACATGGTTTTTTGTCTTGGATAGTGGGCTATTGTTTTGGGTGGGATAAAGGGAGGTTTTGGTTAACAGTGGGTGGTTTAATTTGGGGTTCATTTTCATTTTCAACTGTAACAGGGACAGCATACAATAAGGAACATAAAATGAAAATGTAGAAATGCAAATGTTCAGGAAAGTTTTGTTTGGATTAGTAGGGAAAGGTAAATTAAGAATGTGTGCACATGTATGGGTGTTTTAAATAGTATGATAGGAAGTCGTTTTGTAGTTTGTATGGTATAGGGACAGATAGGATGTGATAACATGTATATGATTATTTTTGATATAAAATTAAGAAAGAAGGTAAAAACTCCCCTCCCAGCTGGTTGGAGGGGAGGAGAAGCCCGATTTCAAAAAAAAAAAAAAAAAAAAAATCTGTTCTTATCAGTTTAATATCTGATACGTCCCCTACCCGGGGACCATATATTAAATTGATTTTTGGAACAGGGAGATGGAATAGGGGCTTGCTCTGTCCACTCCACGCATCGACCTGGTCTTGCAGTATCTCCAGGAACGGTGTACTCACTCCTCCTAACTTTGTCAAAGTAAATGTTTTGGTACGCTAATCTGCGATGGTTCAAAGGCAATGCAAAAAAAAAGAAATCATTAGATGGGCAACGCTCTGTTTAATCTGCGTTATGTTTTCCCGGCCTTTTTGTTAAAAAAAAAGAAAAGAAAAAAAAAAACGTCTGTGTGTGTGTGTGTGTGTGTGTGTGTGTGTGTGTGTGTAAATGGCTGCATTTACATAGCGCTTTACAATTTGTTCCTCACATTTTACCCATTCACTCAGACGTTCACACACCGATGGCGGAGGCAACCATGCAAGGTGCCAACCTACCTGCTCATCAGGAGCAATTAGGGGATACGTGTCTTTAAACAAAGCACAATTGATGCAAACACAGACAACGTGTTGTAAATGCTAGTACAGTAACATCCACCCCCCTGCGTCCTGTATCAGCCGCGCCGGGCGTGCCCGCTGGCCATAATGGGGGTTATCGCTTCTCGGCCTTTTGGCTAAGATCAAGTGTAGTATCTGTTCTTATCAGTTTAATATCTGATACGTCCCCTACCCGGGGACCATATATTAAATTGATTTTTGGAACAGGGAGATGGAATAGGGGCTTGCTCCGTCCACTCCACGCATCGACCTGGTCTTGCAGTATCTCCAGGAACGGTGCACTAACTCCTCCTAACTTTGTCAAAGTAAATGTTTTGGTACGCTAATCTGCGATGGGTTAAAGGCAATGCAAAAAAAAAGAAATCATTAGATGGGCAATGCTCTGTTTAATCTGCGTTATGTTTTCCCGCCCTTTTTGTTAAAAAAAAAACGTCTGTGTGTGTGTGTGTGTGTGTGTGTGTGTGTGTGTAAATGGCTGCATTTACATAGCGCTTTACAATTTGTTCCTCACATTTTACCCATTCACTCAGACGTTCACACACCGATGGAGGAGGCAACCATGCAAGGTGCCAACCTACCTGCTCATCAGGAGCAATTAGGGGATAAGTGTCTTTAAACAAAGCACAATTGATGCAAACACAGACAACGTGTTGTAAATGCTGGTACAGTAACATCCACCCCCCTGCGTCCTGTATCAGCCGCGCCGGGCGTGCCCGCTGGCCATAATAGGGGTTATCGCTTCTCGGCCTTTTGGCTAAGATCAAGTGTAGTATCTGTTCTTATCAGTTTAATATCTGATACGTCCCCTACCCGGGGACCATATATTAAATAGATTTTTGGAACAGGGAGATGGAATAGGGGCTTGCTCCGTCCACTCCACGCATCGACCTGGTCTTGCAGTATCTCCAGGAACGGTGTACTCACTCCTCCTAACTTTGTCAAAGTAAATGTTTTGGTACGCTAATCTGCGATGGCTTAAAGGCAATGCAAAAAAAAAAAAATCATTAGATGGGCAACGCTCTGTTTAATCTGCGTTATGTTTTCCCGGCCTTTTTGTTAAAAAAAAAAAAAAAAAAACGTCCGTGTGTGTGTGTGTGTGTGTGTGTGTGTGTGTAAATGGCTGCATTTACATAGCGCTTTACAATTTGTTCCTCACATTTTACCCATTCACTCAGACGTTCACACACCGATGGCGGAGGCAACCATGCAAGGTGCTAACCTACCTGCTCATCAGGAGCAATTAGGGGATAAGTGTCTTTAAACAAAGCACAATTGATGCAAACACAGACAACGTGTTGTAAATGCTAGTACAGTAACATCCACCACCCTGCGTCCTGTATCAGCCGCGCCGGGCGTGCCCGCTGGCCATAGTGGGGGTTATCGCTTCTCGGCCTTTTGGCTAAGATCAAGTGGATGACCGGTGTATGCTGTTCCTGGTTTTGTTTGCTTGTTTATTATTTTTCTCACATTTCCACAGTCGTGCGGTGTATGGGACTGGAAATTGAGTTTTTTTTATTGTTTGTGCTGGCTTCTCCCTACGATGGCCAGCACTCCACGGCAGTCGACCCCTAGGGCTGGGTTACGGTTTTCGGCGAGGTTCATATGGAAGGATGGAACGATGCCCATGTGGAACAGAGATGTGTTTGTGGATGGTGTCATCATGACTCAACTCAAGTTGAAGGCGGACGATATTTTTTGCATCAAGCACAATGCCCAGGAGAGGGGCTACGATGTCTCCTTCAGATCCAGTTTGGGGCTCCAGGGGGTTTTGGAGGACTGCAAGCGGATGGAGGCTGATGTCGGACCCCTCAGCCATTTCGAGGTGTTTTCTCTGGACAGGCTGAATTTTCGAGTTATCAATGTCACAATGTACAACCCGTACGTGATCGATAAGGAGGTGACTGATTTTTTGGCCCCCTACGCTGAGGTGATATCTGAGGTCCGGAGGATCAGAGACAGACGTGGGATCTGGACGGGGCGGAGGCAGGTGCAGGTGCTCCTAAAGGCTGTTCCCGGTGGCTGTGACGGGCTGGCTCATCCCCCAGCCTTCTTTTCCTTGGGGCCTGATAGGGGGTATTTGTTTTATAATAACCAGCCCCCTTTCTGCCGAAGGTGCCGGGTGGCAGGGCACTCTGACGGAAAGTGTGGGGAGGTGAGGTGCCACCATTGCAAGGAGGAGGGCCACATGGCTAAAGATTGTAAGGTTGGTAAGAAATGCCACAACTGCAGTTCCACCGACCACCTGGTGAGGGCCTGTCCCCAGGAGCGGCGGTATTCGTCAGTGGTGGTGATGGGGAAGGAGCTTGCGCCGAAGACCGGAGAGGAGGAAGAAAGTGCACCAGTGGCACCAGCACCAATAGAGGCGATTCCTGTGGAGAAGGACGCAGAGGCGGAGACGGTACTCCTGGTTGGCAACAAGACAGTTTCCCCTTTGTCTTCCGATGGAGAGGCGATGGACGAGGAGGAGGTGGTCGGTGGAGCCAGCGGAGCCAGTGGAGCCAGTGGAGCCAGAAAACGGAGGTTAAGGGTTAAAAGGACTACACCTGGGTCAGAAGGTATGGGGGCAGGGGAAATTACCGGTGGGGGCCCACAAAAAAAGGTAAGGGGAGGGAAGGGAGGTAGGGTGGCCCTCTTAGTGCAACAGGTCGGTGGGGAGCAGGGGGTTGGTGGGGGAGTGGGTTTGGCGGATGTTGAGGCTGAGGGGGAGGGGGGTGGTTTACCGGTTTCCCCTGTCCTGGACACTATGGACAGTATGGACCTTTTTGAGACTCCAAGCCTTGGGGAAGGGTTACAGGTGGGAGCACCCAACACTTTGCCTGCTTCTTGGGATAAGGGGGAGGATGGGGAGGACAGTTAAAAGTGGGGGTAGGGGTATTATTGTGGGTTGGTTTTTTTGTTTAATTTAATTTTATTATTGTCAATGGCTTTCACAGTGGGCACTTTTAATGCACGGGGGTTGAGGGGTTCTGTTAAGAGGAGGGGCTTTTTTGATTATGTTGCCTCACTCAGGCTTACCGTTTGTTTTGTTCAAGAGGTGCACTTACGGGATGGGAGGGATTGTGGTGTGTTTTCAAAGGAATGGGACAAGGGGGAATCGTTTTGGTCAGTGGGGGGGGTTCACTCATCTGGTGTGGGGATACTGTTTGGAAATCGGGAGGCAAGGGTGGTGGGTTCTTTTGTAATTGTGCAGGGGAGGGTTATGGGGGTTGATGTGAATATTGGGGTTTTGAAATTGAGGGTGGTGGTGGTGTACGGGCCACAGAGGGCGGGTGAAAGGAGTGCCATGATGGAGGCTTTAAGGCCTTTTTTTGCCACAAACAGGCAGATGGTGGTGGGGGGTGATTTTAATGTGGATCTGGGGAGGGTGGGTGATCCAAGTGCTGGGTGTGTGGGTTCTTTTTTTAAGGGGCAGGGGCTTGTGGATGGAGGGAAGGCACTTACCCCTCGAATAGATGGTCCCACATGGCGTAACTCCCGGGGGGTAGCCAGGCGTCTCGATTATGTGTTTTTTTCTCTGTCCTTGGTCCTATTGTCGGGCCGGGTGGTCCCTGTTTTTTTCTCTGACCATGATGGGCTCCTCTTTCGGGTCCGGTCTAGCGCTCCTGTTTTCGGCCCCGGGTACTGGAGGTTGAACTCCAGTGTCCTTGGCGAGGATGAGTTCTGCAGTAGCTTTGTCTCCTTTTTCCGGGGGCTCGAGGGACTTAGGGCTTTGTTTTCTGGTGTGGTGGAGTGGTGGGAGGGGGCTAAGGAGAGGATAAAGGGGTTTTGTATTATGTATTGTCAACGGAGGGCGAAGGAGGCGGGGAGGGAAGTGCTCCGTCTTCAACACCTCCTCGAGCTCGAGTACACTTTGGGTAACCTAGGTGGCGCTGTAGACCAGCGGGCTTGTGACTCCCTTAAGACAGAACTTAGGGATGTCTATGAGGATAAGGCCCGTGCTTACCTGACGCGGTCACGTCGTGAGTTCTTGGAGAAGAATGAGACGTGTTCCGCAGCCTTTTTCAGCAGCGTGAAGGCTGATAAGGGAAGGAAGGTGATATCGGGAGTTAGGGACAGTCAGGGTCAGGTGGTTACTGAGACAGGGGAGATGGTAAGGGTCGCAACCGATCACTTCCGCTCCTTCTTCTGTGAACGAGTGGTGGATGAGGAGCGAGCAGAGGCTTTTTTGAAGCTTGTGGCTCAGAGGGTACCGTCAGACCTGGCTGAGGCTTTGGAGGCCCCTCTCTCTCTCGAGGAATTGGAGGGTGCCCTTCGTAGAATGGGCAAGCGTAAGGTTCCGGGCATCGATGGCCTGCCGGCTGAGTTTTATCTCATGTTTTGGGATATTCTCGGCCCGGTGGTTCTCGAGGTCCTGACCGAGGTCCTCCGCACAGGGGCACTGGGAGGGTCAATGGCTAAGGGGGTGATCTCACTTCTGTTTAAGAAGGGGGACGCCTCTGACCTTAAGAACTGGCGGCCATTGACCATGCTGTGTGTTGATTACAAGCTTTTGGCTAAGGTTCTCACAGACCGTCTGTGCACAGCTCTCCCAGATGTGGTCCATGTGGACCAGACGTGTGGGGTGGCTGGGCGCTCGTTGAGATGGAATCTCCAGCTCATCAGAGACGTCATCGCTTGGGCAGGGGATCGGGACCTGCCACTTATGGTGGTGGGTCTTGATCAGGCCAAAGCCTTTGATAGGGTTCACTGGGGTTTTATGTTCAAAGTTTTAGAGAGAATAGGCTTAGGGCGGGTTTTTGTTGGGTGGCTGCGTACTCTGTACACAGCAGTGGGGAGCACGGTTTCTGTTAATGGGCACTTGGGGGAGTTTTTTGGGTTGCACGCAGGGGTAAGGCAGGGGTGTCCGCTCTCTCCCCTGCTCTACGTCCTTTATATGGAGCCCCTGGCGGCGGCCATTAGGGCTGACCCGGGTGTGAAGGGTATCCTGGTACCAGGCAGCAGGGGCCTGAGGGTCAAGTTGTCGCAGTATGCGGATGATACCACACTGCTACTGGACAACGATGCGTGTCTGAGTCGGTCTTTGGAGATCTTCCAGGACTTTGGCCGGGTGTCTGGCGCGGAGCTCAACCGTGCTAAATCCTCGGTTAAGTTCTTTGGGCGGTGGAAGAGTAGGTCAGACGTACCAGGAGGGCTGTCGCTCTGTGAAGGGGCCCTGAGGATTCTTGGGGTCCTCTTTGAGGCAGCCCACAGTGCCACGGTCAACTGGACCAGGCGAATAGATGCAGTTCATAAAAAGTTTGCCCTCTGGAAGGCCAGGAGACTGACCTTTACGGGGAAGGTACTGGTTTTGAAGGTAGACGTGTTGCCGTCCCTCCTGTACCTGGCGTACATCTTTCCGATGCCGGCCAGCATGCGGAGGCCGCTCACTCGGCTTGTGTTTCGTTTCATGTGGGGGGGGAGTTATGAATACGTGGCGAGGGCACGCATGTTGGCTCCGGTGGGGGAAGGGGGGAGGGACGTGCCCCATTTCCCACTCAAGTTGGACTGCATTTTTGTTTCTTTTTTGCTCAAAGAATTGTCCTCTCCGGTAGTCCATCCATCGGGCTACTTCCTCCGGTTCTACTTTGCCTACCCGGCAAGGAGGGTCATGGCCTGGTCCAATTCGGCCCCCCGGGCGGAGCAGTTGCCGTGGCATTTTGGCCACGCGGCAAAGTGGCTGCGGGCTCATCCTGGGGTTTTGGAAGGGGATGTGGGGTTGGACCAGAAGAGGCTCTATGCCGAGGTGAGACAGGGAGTGACCGCGCCAGCTGTGGTGGGGATACCCGCTACAGTTTGGTTGTCGGTACAACTGCCTGGCCTGGACAATGGGCTCAAGGATTTAGGATGGCTGATGTTACACAGGAGTTTGCCGGTGCGTGAGATCATGCACCGGCATGGCTTGGCGAGATCCCCGGTGTGCCCCAGAGCTGGTTGCTTTGTGGACGAGACTATTAGACACGTCATGTGGGACTGTCCTTTTGCAGGGGTGGTGTGGGCTAGGGCATCTGTGTTGATTGGGAGGTTGGAGGGGAGTGTTGGGGTCACATGGGCAAGATTGGAGAGAGGGATTGGGAGAGCTGGGGGGGGCGTAGGGGGCGTCTCCTGCAATGGCTGCTCATGGGCCTTTTTAAGAAGGGGCTGTGGGAGGCCAGACAGGCTCTGGTTAAAAAGGCGGTGGATTGGGGGGTGGAGGGGGTTGTTAGGAGAGTAGAGGGGGACGTAAAGGGAAGGATGCGGTGGGATGTGAAGAGGTGGGGACATCATGCTGCTAGGGAGAGATGGAAGGGGGGTTTAGGTTTGATGGAAGGGATGTAGTGGTTGCTTAGGATATTGACATATGGTTTTTTGTGGAGACCGGAAAGTGCATAAGTGGAAAATGGGGACATGGTTTTTTGTCTTGGATAGTGGGCTATTGTTTTGGGTGGGATAAAGGGAGGTTTTGGTTAACAGTGGGTGGTTTAATTTGGGGTTCATTTTCATTTTCAACTGTAACAGGGACAGCATACAATAAGGAACATAAAATGAAAATGTAGAAATGCAAATGTTCAGGAAAGTTTTGTTTGGATTAGTAGGGAAAGGTAAATTAAGAATGTGTGCACATGTATGGGTGTTTTAAATAGTATGATAGGAAGTCGTTTTGTAGTTTGTATGGTATAGGGACAGATAGGATGTGATAACATGTATATGATTATTTTTGATATAAAATTAAGAAAGAAGGTAAAAACTCCCCTCCCAGCTGGTTGGAGGGGAGGAGAAGCCCGATTTCACAAAAAAAAAAAAAAAAAAATCTGTTCTTATCAGTTTAATATCTGATACGTCCCCTACCCGGGGACCATATATTAAATAGATTTTTGGAACAGGGAGATGGAATAGGGGCTTGCTCCGTCCACTCCACGCATCGACCTGGTCTTGCAGTATCTCCAGGAACGGTGTACTCACTCCTCCTAACTTTGTTAAAGTAAATGTTTTGGTACGCTAATCTGCGATGGCTTAAAGGCAATGCAAAAAAAAAGAAATCATTAGATGGGCAACGCTCTGTTTAATCTGCGTTATGTTTTCCCGGCCTTTTTGTTAAAAAAATAAAAATAAAAAAAAACATCCGTGTGTGTGTGTGTGTGTGTGTGTGTGTGTGTGTGTGTGTGTGTGTGTAAATGGCTGCATTTACATAGCGCTTTACAATTTGTTCCTCACATTTTACCCATTCACTCAGACGTTCACACACCGATGGCGGAGGCAACCATGCAAGGTGCCAACCTACCTGCTCATCAGGAGCAATTAGGGGATAAGTGTCTTTAAACAAAGCACAATTGATGCAAACACAGACAACGTGTTGTAAATGCTAGTACAGTAACATCCACCCCCCTGCGTCCTGTATCAGCCGCGCCGGGCGTGCCCGCTGGCCATAATGGGGGTTATCGCTTCTCGGCCTTTTGGCTAAGTCAAGTGGGTAAGCGGTCTGGGGACAGGGCAGTTGTCACTTCCACCTGTGCACGGTGGATGGGGTTCTGTCTTTCCTCTGATTGCGAGAAAGGTTGTTTGTTGTTTTTTGAGTGGTGGCTTGGTCGGGATGACAAGCGCACCCGCCTCTGATCAGTCGACCCCCGTGGTCGGACTGCGACGCACGGCCCGCTTCAAGAGCGAGGGGCCAGGGGTAATGATGGACAGAGAGGTCCTGGTGAAGGGCGTCCTGATGGGGCAGCTCGACCTCAAGGCGGAGGATGTGTACTGCTTGCAGACTCACCGGCCCGAAAGAGCCTTCGACGTCACCTTGAGGTCTGACGCCAGGTATGCCAAGCTGTTGGCCGATTGCAAGCGATTGGCCACGGTTGGGCTGCTGTCGGGCCTCACGGTGATCGGTCTGGACAGGCCAAATTTCAGGTTGGTCACGATCCAGTCTTACAACCCGTTTGTGACCGACCTGAGTTTGGCCGCCTTTCTGGGCAGGTACGGGGAAGTAAGCTCCGCGGCGAGGTACGTGTACGACCCTGTGGACGGCATATGGACTGGCCGCAGGCAGTACCAGGTGCTGCTCCATAGGGACGAGAAGGGGCAAGAGGGCCTCAGTCACCCCCCGGCCCTCTTCAACCTGGGCAGTGACCGGGGTTTCCTGTACTACTCCCGGCAGCCCCCTTTCTGCCGTCGGTGCAGGACGTCGGGCCACACCGAGGCAGCCTGCAGTGGGGCTTCCTGCAGGTTCTGCGGAGGGGGGCACGAGGCCAGGAGTTGCCCCGTGCCCAAGAAGTGCCATGGCTGTGGGGCGGAGGGGCACCTCCTCAAGGACTGTCCTGCCCGTAGGAGGACTTTCGCAGAGGCTGCGGCGGAAGGAAGGGCAGCCCCGAGGGATGCTCCGACGGTGCCTCCAAGGGCACCTCCGAGGGCACCTCCGACAACGCCTCCAAGGGCTGCATCGGGGGCACCTCCGACAACGCCTCCAAGGGCACCTCCGAAAACGCCTCCAAGGGCTGCATCGGGGGCGGGTCCGGCTCCGGGCGCGGCGGCGCCGAGTAAACCGGGTACGGTGCCTTTCGTCGGACCATTGCCGTTGCCGCAACGGTGGTCGACGGCTACGGAAGAGGACGAGCTGGCGGCAGGGTCTAGGCCCGGAGCGGCCATCATAGCCCGCAGTAAAAGGGCGCGGGGGCTGGAGGTTTCTCCTACGGGGGGCAAGAAGAAGACGAAGGAGACTGTGGGTGGCGTTCTGGACAAGGTCATCGCTGAGGTGGACGCGGCCATGGAGGGATCATCGGGGGACGAGAGCTATGATTATGATGCTGTCTCGTCCCCCCGGGACGGCTACTCCTGGGCGGACGAGGCAGAGGAGATTTTTAGGGACTTTGTCGATTAGGTTTTTTCTGTGTTTTTGATTTTGATGTATGCATTTTGTGTTTGATTTGTTTCTTTGTACATTAAAGGGCAGCAAAAAAAAAAAAAAAAAAAAATCTGTTCTTATCAGTTTAATATCTGATACGTCCCCTACCCGGGGACCATATATTAAATTGATTTTTGGAACAGGGAGATGGAATAGGGGCTTGCTCCGTCCACTCCACGCATCGACCTGGTCTTGCAGTATCTCCAGGAACGGTGCACTCACTCCTCCTAACTTTGTCAAAGTAAATGTTTTGGTACGCTAATCTGCGATGGGTTAAAGGCAATGCAAAAAAAAAGAAATCATTAGATGGGCAACGCTCTGTTTAATCTGCGTTATGTTTTCCCGCCCTTTTTGTAAAAAAAAAAAAAAAAAAAAAACGTCCGTGTGTGTGTGTGTGTGTGTGTGTGTGTGTGTGTGTGTGTGTGTGTAAATGGCTGCATTTACATAGCGCTTTACAATTTGTTCCTCACATTTTACCCATTCACTCAGACGTTCACACACCGATGGCGGAGGCAACCATGCAAGGTGCCAACCTACCTGCTCATCAGGAGCAATTAGGGGATAAGTGTCTTTAAACAAAGCACAATTGATGCAAACACAGACAACGTGTTGTAAATGCTAGTACAGTAACATCCACCCCCCTGCGTCCTGTATCAGCCGCGCCGGGCGTGCCCGCTGGCCATAATGGGGGTTATCGCTTCTCTGCCTTTTGGCTAAGATCGTGGAGGATCGTTTCGCGTTTATTCTTTTACTCTCATTTCCACAGTCGTGCGGTGTATGGGACGTGGAAAGGGAGGTCTTTTTTGTTTTCTGTGCTGGCTTCTCCCTAGGAGGGTCAGTACTTAAGTTTCTTAGTTTTTTCTCTTTTGTTGGGTGTGGGTGACCGGCCTGTTTGCGATGGCCGGCTCATCCCCTGACTCTGCACAGTCGACCCCCGGGGTCGGACTGAGGCGCACAGCCCGTTTTTCCTGCTCCGGACCGGGGGAGTTGCTGGAGAGAGGCCTTTTCGTCAGGGGTGTCCTGGTGAAGCAGCTCGGCCTGAAGGTGGAGGAGGTTTACTGCCTGCAGTCGAACCTGCCAGAGAAGTGCTACGATGTGACCTTGAGGACTGAGGGCAGATACAACGACATGTTGAAGAAGTGCGAGGAATCGGCAGCCGTTGGTCTGCTGTCAGGCTTCAAGGTCACGGGTTTGGACAAGCCCAATTTCAGGTTAGTCACAATCCAAATGTATAATCCATTTGTGACTGACCTGACTTTGGCTTCCTTCCTGGGGAAATACGGGGACACGAGTTCTGCGGCACGGTATTGTTTGGATCCGTGGGGAATTTGGACTGGACGTAGGCAGTATCAAGTGCTGCTTCACCAGGACAAGGACGGGCACGAGGGCCTCAAACACCCGCCTGCCTTCTTCACCTTGGGCGGCGACAGGGGTTTCCTCTATTACTCCCGGCAGCCGCCTTTTTGTAGGCGGTGCAGGACATCGGGTCACACAGAGGCGGGTTGTAGCAGTGCCACCTGCCGTTTCTGTGGAGGGGACCACGAGACGAGGAACTGTGGGGCTCCGAAGAAGTGCCATGGCTGTGGGCTGGAGGGCCACCTCTTCAGGAGCTGTCCCAACCGCCAGAGGACCTTCGCTGAAGCGGTGGGCGGAGGAAGAAGCGGGGCCCGAGGTCCGGCCCAGACAGCGGCTCCAGCAGCGGCGGCAGAGGCCCAGGCGGGGAAGGCGGCTCCAGCGGATGCTCCGGCATTGGCGGTGGCAGAGGCCCAGGCGGTGCGGCCGGCTCCGGCGGAAGCTCTGGCATCGGCGATGGCAGAGGCCCAGGCGGCGCGGCCGGCTCCGGCAGAAGCTCCAGCATCGGCGGTGGCAGAGGCCCATGCGGGGGAGGTGGCTCCGGCGGAGTTTCCAGCATCGGCAGTGGCAGAGGCCCAGGCGGGGAAGGCGGCTCCGGAGGGAGCTCCAGCAGTGACGGCAACATCGGCCCATACAAGGGAGGCGGCCTCGGTGGCGGATCCGGCGCAGGCTCCAGCGACGTCTCCAAGGAGGACTCGGAGGCCAGCTCCGGCCCCACTGGCGCAGAGGAAAAGGATGGCACCTGCACCACTAGCAGGCCAGGAGGAGGCGGTACGGAGGCAGAAGGTGCAGTCAGTGTCTGCCCCACCGGGAGAGCAGGAGGGGGCAGGACGGAGGCACGGGACGCAGTCTGCGTCTGCACCACCGGGCGTGCAGGGGGAGATGGGACAGGGGGCCAGCATGGCAGGGATGGTGACAGGCACTGGTAGCCAGAGAGTTTCAGTGGCTGGACCATCGCTCCGGGCTCCAGAGCCCACAGAGGGGGGTTTTATGCAACGGATTGGGTCAGTTGTTGCATCAGCTGCCAGGAAGATCCGGACCTCACAGGGTCTGGGGCTCTCGGGTGAGGGAGGCGTGAGGAAGGCCAAGGGGCCTGGGGGTCAAGGGATGGGTGGTGGGTTTGGTCTGGGTGGCACGGGTGTTTCTGGCGGACTGGGGGAAGGGGGAGGGGGTTCTTCTCCCAGCTCAGAGGGATCGTCGGGGGAAAGTTTGGGGTTGGAGATGGACTATTCCCCATGCCTTGTGGCTTTGTCCCCTTTGGGGACTGACGCTTATGAGGGTTCAGAGAGGCCACCAACTTCCCCCAACGTGATGCCCTATTCGTGGGCAGAGGCGTCAGAAGAGCTCTACCAGGACCTTGGGATTTAGAGGGGTCTGGGAGTGTTTTTTCTTGTTTTTTCCAAAATGTCTTTTATAGCTGCTACTTTTAACGTCAGAGGCTTGAGGGACCGAGTCAAAAGAGCGGCTGTTTTTGATTTCCTCGGTTCCCTTCATTTCTCTTTCTGTTTTTTGCAGGAGGTGCACTTGAAGGGTGGGGAGGATGTGAGGGATTTCCAGAAGGAGTGGAGTGGGGGGGATTCAGTGTGGAGTGTGGGGGGGGTTCATTCTGATGGGGTGGGCATTTTGTTTGGGAGGGGAGTCAGGGTGGAGGACGTTTTTGTTGTTTCTCAGGGGAGGGTTTTTGGTGCTGATATAGCAATTGGGGAATGTAGGTTGAGGGTTATTGGGGTGTATGGGTGTCAGGGGGTTGCAGATAGGGTTAGACTGTTTGAGGGGTTAGTGCCACATTGTGCGACAAATAGACTGTTGGTCATTGGGGGTGATTTTAATTGTGAGTTGGGGAGGGGGGATATGGGTGGTAGGTGCATCGCGGGGCTCATGGCTTCTTTTGGGTTGGTGGACGGGGGAGGGCTGTCACTCCCCGTTTGGATGGTCCCACATGGCGTAACTCCCGGGGGGTCGCCAGGCGGCTGGACTACATCCTCGCTTCACGGTCTTTGGGTCTGTTGTCTGGACGGGTGGTCCCTGCCTTTTTTTCGGACCATGACGGGGTCCTCCTGCGGTTTCGGTCGGCCGTTCCGGTTTTTGGGCGCGGGTACTGGAGGCTGAACTCCGGCATCCTCAGTGAGGCTGAGTTTGCCGGTGGTTTCGCCCTTTTTTTCCGGGGGCTTGAGGGACTCAGGCCATTCTTTGCCGGTGTGGTGGAGTGGTGGGAGGTGGCCAAGGAGAGGATAAGGGGGTTTGCCATTGGGTACAGCAAAAGGAGGGCGAAGAAGGCGGGGAGGGAGGTGCACCGTCTTCAACGTCTCCTCGAGTTCGAGTACACCTTGGGTAACCAAGGTGGCATTGTAGATCAGCGGGCTTGTGACTCCCTTAAAGCCGAGCTTAGGGGGGTCTATGAAGTTAGGGCCCGTGCTTTCCTATCGCGGTCACGTCGGGATTTCTTGGAGAAGGATGAAACGTGTTCTGCAGCTTTTTTTGGCAGTGTAAGGGCCGATAAGGTAAGGAAGACGATCACGGGGGTTAGGGACAGCCGGGGTCAGGTGAAAACAGAAGCAGGGGAGATGGTAAGGGTCTCAACAGACCACTTCCGCTCTTTCTTCTGTGAACGGGTGGTGGATGAGGACCGCGCAGAGGCTTTTTTGCAGCTCGTGGCTCAAAGGGTTTCGCCCGACCTGGCTGAGGCTTTGGAGGCCCCTCTCTCTCTCTCGAGGAATTGGAGGGTGCCCTTCGTAGGATGGGCAAGCGTAAGGTTCCGGGCATCGACGGCCTGCCGGCTGAGTTTTATCTCAGGTTTTGGGATATTCTCGGCCCGGTGGTTCTAGAGGTCCTGACCGAGGTCCTCCGCACAGGGGCGCTGGGAGGGTCGATGGCTAAGGGGGTGATCTCACTTCTGTTCAAGAAGGGGGACGCCTCTGACCTTAATAACTGGCGGCCTTTGACCATGCTGTGTGTGGACTATAAGCTATTGGCTAAGGTCCTCACGGACCGTCTGTGCGCAGCTCTCCCGGATGCGGTCCATGTGGACCAGACGTGTGGGGTGGCTGGGCGCTCGTTGAGATGGAACCTCCAGCTCATCAGAGACGTCATCGCTTGGGCAGAGGATCGGGATTTGCCACTTATGGTTGTGGGTCTCGATCAGGCCAAAGCCTTTGATAGGGTTCACTGGGGTTTTATGTTCAAGGTTCTAGAGAGGATAGGGTTAGGGCGGGTTTTTGTTGGGTGGCTGCGTACCCTGTACACAGCAGTGGGGAGCACGGTTTCCGTTAATGGGCACTTGGGGGAGTTTTTTGGGTTGCACGCAGGGGTAAGACAGGGGTGTCCGCTCTCACCCCTGCTCTACGTCCTTTACATGGAGCCCCTGGCGGCGGCCATTAGGGCTGACCCGGGTGTGAAAGGTATCCTGGTACCAGGCAGCAGGGGCCTGAGGGTCAAGTTGTCGCAGTATGCGGATGACACCACACTGCTGCTGGACAACGATGCGTGTCTGAGTCGGTCTTTGGAGATCTTCCAGGACTTTGGCCGGGTGTCTGGAGCGGAGCTCAATCTCGCCAAATCCTCGGTCAAGTTCTTTGGGCAGTGGAGGAGTAGGACAGACGTACCAGGAGGGCTGTCGCTCTGTGAGGGGCCCTTGAGGATTCTTGGGGTCCACTTTGAGGCAGCCCGTAGCGCCGTGGCCAACTGGACCAGGCGCATGGAAGCAGTCCAGAAGAAGTTCACCCTCTGGAAGGCCAGGAGACTGACCTTCATGGGCAAAGTCCTGGTTCTGAAGGTGGACGTGTTGCCATCCCTCCTGTTCCTGGCATACATCTACCCTATGCCGGCCAGCATGCGGAGGCCTCTGATCCGCCTCATGTTCGGTTTCCTTTGGGGGGGAAGTTACGAGTATGTGGCGAGGGCCCGCATGCTGGCACCCATGGGGGACGGGGGGCGGGATGTGCCTCACCTCCCGCTCAAGCTGGATTGTATTTTTGTTTCCTTTTTGTTGAAGGAGTTGTCCTCTCCGGTGGTTCATCCATCAGGCCATTTCCTGCGTTTCTTTTTCGCTTACCCGGCGAGGAGGCTTATGGTCTGGAACAACTCGGGCCCCCGGGCAGAGCAGTTGCCCTGGCATTATGGCCACGCGGCCAAGTGGCTTCGGGCTCACCCCGAGGCTTTGGATCGGGACGTGGGGCCGGACCATAGGAGGCTCTATGCCGAGGTGAGGCAGGGAGTGAACGCTCCAGCCATGGTGGGCATTCCCTCTACGGTCTGGTTGTCGGTCCAACTGCCTGGCCTGGACAACGGGCTCAAGGACCTGAACTGGCTAGTGTTACATAAGAGCCTGCCGGTGCGGTCCATCATGCACCGGCATGGCCTGGCGAGGTCCGCGGGGTGCCCCAGAGCCGTGTGCTCTGGGGAAGAGACCATTAGACATGCCATGTGGGACTGTCCATTTGCGGGGGTTGTTTGGGCCAGGGCTTTGGTGCTATTGGGGAGAGTGGAGGGTGGGTTTACGCTGTCTTGGCCCAGAGTAGAGAGGGGCATAGGAAGGGTGACTGGAGGAGCACGGGGAAGGCTGGTGGCCTGGTTGATCATCAGCCTTTTCAAGCAGACAATTTGGGGGGCCAGACAGGCTTTGGTGAAAACCAACGCAGACTGGGGGGTGGAGGGTGTTGTGAGAAGGGTTGAGGGAGACTTGAGAGGGAGGATGAGGCGAGATGTGGCGAGGTGGGGTCAACATGCGGCCCTAGAACGGTGGAAAGGGGGAATGGGACTAATGTAGTAGTTTTGTCGTGCCCGAGAGTGGTTTAGTGGCTGGCATGGGGTTTTTGTTTTGTTGTGTAGTAATTGTTTTTTGGTTCGGTATAGGTATGTGATTGGTTTTGTATTATGTATGTCTGTTTTTTTGATAATAAAATAAGAATGAAGGTAAAACTCCTCTCCCAGCTGTTTGGAGAGGAGGTAACACCTGATTTCACAAAAAAAAAAAAAAAAAAAATCTGTTCTTATCAGTTTAATATCTGATACGTCCCCTACCCGGGGACCATATATTAAATTGATTTTTGGAACAGGGAGATGGAATAGGGGCTTGCTCCGTCCACTCCACGCATCGACCTGGTCTTGCAGTATCTCCAGGAACGGTGTACTCACTCCTCCTAACTTTGTCAAAGTAAATGTTTTGGTACGCTAATCTGCGATGGGTTAAAGGCAATGCAAAAAAAAAGAAATCATTAGATGGGCAACGCTCTGTTTAATCTGCGTTATGTTTTCCCGGCCTTTTTGTTAAAAAAAAAAAAAAAAAAAAAAAAAAAAAGTCTGTGTGTGTGTGTGTGTGTGTGTGTGTGTGTGTGTGTGTGTAAACGGCTGCATTTACATAGCGCTTTACAATTTGTTCCTCACATTTTACCCATTCACTCAGACGTTCACACACCGATGGCGGAGGCAACCATGCAAGGTGCCAACCTACCTGCTCATCAGGAGCAATTAGGGGATAAGTGTCTTTAAACAAAGCACAATTGATGCAAACACAGACAACGTGTTGTAAATGCTAGTACAGTAACATCCACCCCCCTGCGTCCTGTATCAGCCGCGCCGGGCGTGCCCGCTGGCCATAATGGGGGTTATCGCTTCTCGGCCTTTTGGCTAAGATCAAGTGTAGTATCTGTTCTTATCAGTTTAATATCTGATACGTCCCCTACCCGGGGACCATATATTAAATAGATTTTTGGAACAGGGAGATGGAATAGGGGCTTGCTCCGTCCACTCCACGCATCGACCTGGTCTTGCAGTATCTCCAGGAACGGTGCACTAACTCCTCCTAACTTTGTCAAAGTAAATGTTTTGGTACGCTAATCTGCGATGGGTTAAAGGCAATGCAAAAAAAAAGAAATCATTAGATGGGCAACGCTCTGTTTAATCTGCGTTATGTTTTCCCGGCCTTTTTGTTAAAAAAAAAAAAAAACGTCCGTGTGTGTGTGTGTGTGTGTGTGTGTGTGTGTGTGTGTGTGTGTGTGTGTGTGTGTGTGTGTGTGTGTGTGTGTGTGTGTGTGTGTGTGTGTGTAAATGGCTGCATTTACATAGTGCTTTACAATTTGTTCCTCACATTTTACCCATTCACTCAGACGTTCACACACCGATGGCGGAGGCAACCATGCAAGGTGCCAACCTACCTGCTCATCAGGAGCAATTAGGGGATAAGTGTCTTTAAACAAAGCACAATTGATGCAAACACAGACAACGTGTTGTAAATGCTAGTACAGTAACATCCACCCCCCTGCGTCCTGTATCAGCCGCGCCGGGCGTGCCCGCTGGCCATAATGGGGGTTATCGCTTCTCGGCCTTTTGGCTAAGATCAAGTGTAGTATCTGTTCTTATCAGTTTAATATCTGATACGTCCCCTACCCGGGGACCATATATTAAATTGATTTTTGGAACAGGGAGATGGAATAGGGGCTTGCTCCGTCCACTCCACGCATCGACCTGGTCTTGCAGTATCTCCAGGAACGGTGCACTCACTCCTCCTAACTTTGTCAAAGTAAATGTTTTGGTACGCTAATCTGCGATAGGTTAAAGGCAATGCAAAAAAAAAGAAATCATTAGATGGGCAACGCTCTGTTTAATCTGCGTTATGTTTTCCCGGCCTTTTTGTTAAAAAAAATAAAAAACGTCTGTGTGTGTGTGTGTGTGTGTGTGTGTGTGTGTGTGTGTGTGTGTGTGTGTGTGTGTGTGTGTGTGTGTGTGTGTGTGTGTGTGTGTGTGTGTGTGTAAATGGCTGCATTTACATAGCGCTTTACAATTTGTTCCTCACATTTTACCCATTCACTCAGACGTTCACACACCGATGGCGGAGGCAACCATGCAAGGTGCCAACCTACCTGCTCATCAGGAGCAATTAGGGGATAAGTGTCTTTAAACAAAGCACAATTGATGCAAACACAGACAACGTGTTGTAAATGCTAGTACAGTAACATCCACCCCCCTGCGTCCTGTATCAGCCGCGCCGGGCGTGCCCGCTGGCCATAATGGGGGTTATCGCTTCTCTGCCTTTTGGCTAAGATCAAGTGTAGTATCTGTTCTTATCAGTTTAATATCTGATACGTCCCCTACCCGGGGACCATATATTAAATTGATTTTTGGAACAGGGAGATGGAATAGGGGCTTGCTCCGTCCACTCCACGCATCGACCTGGTCTTGCAGTATCTCCAGGAACGGTGCACTAACTCCTCCTAACTTTGTCAAAGTAAATGTTTTGGTACGCTAATCTGCGATGGGTTAAAGGCAATGCAAAAAAAAAGAAATCATTAGATGGGCAATGCTCTGTTTAATCTGCGTTATGTTTTCCCGCCCTTTTTGTTAAAAAAAAACGGCTGTGTGTGTGTGTGTGTGTGTGTGTGTGTGTGTGTGTGTAAATGGCTGCATTTACATAGCGCTTTACAATTTGTTCCTCACATTTTACCCATTCACTCAGACGTTCACACACCGATGGCGGAGGCAACCATGCAAGGTGCCAACCTACCTGCTCATCAGGAGCAATTAGGGGATAAGTGTCTTTAAACAAAGCACAATTGATGCAAACACAGACAACGTGTTGTAAATGCTAGTACAGTAACATCCACCCCCCTGCGTCCTGTATCAGCCGCGCCGGGCGTGCCCGCTGGCCATAATGGGGGTTATCGCTTCTCGGCCTTTTGGCTAAGATCAAGTGTAGTATCTGTTCTTATCAGTTTAATATCTGATACGTCCCCTACCCGGGGACCATATATTAAATTGATTTTTGGAACAGGGAGATGGAATAGGGGCTTGCTCCGTCCACTCCACGCATCGACCTGGTCTTGCAGTATCTCCAGGAACGGTGCACTCACTCCTCCTAACTTTGTCAAAGTAAATGTTTTGGTACGCTAATCTGCGATGGGTTAAAGGCAATGCAAAAAAAAAGAAATCATTAGATGGGCAATGCTCTGTTTAATCTGCGTTATGTTTTCCCGCCCTTTTTGTTAAAAAAAAAAAAAAAAAAAAAAACGTCCGTGTGTGTGTGTGTGTGTGTGTGTGTGTGTGTGTGTGTGTGTGTGTGTGTGTGTGTGTGTAAATGGCTGCATTTACATAGCGCTTTACAATTTGTTCCTCACATTTTACCCATTCACTCAGACGTTCACACACCGATGGCGGAGGCAACCATGCAAGGTGCCAACCTACCTGCTCATCAGGAGCAATTAGGGGATAAGTGTCTTTAAACAAAGCACAATTGATGCAAACACAGACAACGTGTTGTAAATGCTAGTACAGTAACATCCACCCCCCTGCGTCCTGTATCAGCCGCGCCGGGCGTGCCCGCTGGCCATAATGGGGGTTATCGCTTCTCGGCCTTTTGGCTAAGATCAAGTGGATGACCGGTGTATGCTGTTCCTGGTTTTGTTTGCTTGTTTATTATTTTTCTCACATTTCCACAGTCGTGCGGTGTATGGGACTGGAAATTGAGTTTTTTTTATTGTTTGTGCTGGCTTCTCCCTACGATGGCCAGCACTCCACGGCAGTCGACCCCTAGGGCTGGGTTACGGTTTTCGGCGAGGTTCATATGGAAGGATGGAACGATGCCCATGTGGAACAGAGATGTGTTTGTGGATGGTGTCATCATGACTCAACTCAAGTTGAAGGCGGACGATATTTTTTGCATCCAGCACAATGCCCAGGAGAGGGGCTACGATGTTTCCTTCAGATCCAGTTTGGGGCTCCAGGGGGTTTTGGAGGACTGCAAGCGGATGGAGGCTGATGTCGGACCCCTCAGCCATTTCGAGGTGTTTTCTCTGGACAGGCTGAATTTTCGAGTTATCAATGTCACAATGTACAACCCGTACGTGATTGATAAGGAGGTGACTGATTTTTTGGCCCCCTACGCTGAGGTGATATCTGAGGTCCGGAGGATCAGAGACAGACGTGGGATCTGGACGGGGCGGAGGCAGGTGCAGGTGCTCCTAAAGGCTGTTCCCGGTGGCTGTGACGGGCTGGCTCATCCCCCAGCCTTCTTTTCCTTGGGGCCTGATAGGGGGTATTTGTTTTATAACAACCAGCCCCCTTTCTGCCGAAGGTGCCGGGTGGCAGGGCACTCTGATGGAAAGTGTGGGGAGGTGAGGTGCCACCATTGCAAGGAGGAGGGCCACATGGCTAAAGATTGTAAGGTTGGTAAGAAATGCCACAACTGCAGTTCCACCGACCACCTGGTGAGGGCCTGTCCCCAGGAGCGGCGGTATTCGTCAGTGGTGGTGATGGGGAAGGAGCTTGCACCGAAGACCGGAGAGGAGGAAGAAAGTGCACCAGTGGCACCAGCACCAGCACCAATAGAGGCGTTTCCTGTGGAGAAGGACGCAGAGGCGGAGACGGTACTCCTGGTTGGCAACAAGACAGTTTCCCCTTTGTCTTCCGATGGAGAGGCGATGGACGAGGAGGAGGTGGTCGGTGGAGCCAGCGGAGCCAGTGGAGCCAGTGGAGCCAGAAAACGGAGGTTAAGGGTTAAAAGGACTACACCTGGGTCAGAAGGTATGGGGGCAGGGGAAATTACCGGTGGGGGCCCACAAAAAAAGGTAAGGGGAGGGAAGGGAGGTAGGGTGGCCCTCTTAGTGCAACAGGTCGGTGGGGAGCAGGGGGTTGGTGGGGGAGTGGGTTTGGCGGATGTTGAGGCTGAGGGGGAGGGGGTTTGTTTACCGGTTTCCCCTGTCCTGGATAGTATGGACAGTATGGACCCTTTTGAGACTCCAAGCCTTGGGGAAGGGTTACAGGTGGGAGCACCCAACACTTTGCCTGCTTCTTGGGATAAGGGGGAGGATGGGGAGGACAGTTAAAAGTGGGGGTAGGGGTATTATTGTGGGTTGGTTTTTTGTTTAATTTTATTTTATTATTGTCAATGGCTTTCACAGTGGGCACTTTTAATGCACGGGGGTTGAGGGGTTCTGTTAAGAGGAGGGGCTTTTTTGATTATGTTGCCTCACTCAGGCTTACCGTTTGTTTTGTTCAAGAGGTGCACTTACGGGATGGGAGGGATTGTGGTGTGTTTTCAAAGGAATGGGACAAGGGGGAATCGTTTTGGTCAGTGGGGGGGGTTCACTCATCTGGTGTGGGGATACTGTTTGGAAACCGGGAGGCAAGGGTGGTGGGTTCTTTTGTAATTGTGCAGGGGAGGGTTATGGGGGTTGATGTGAATATTGGGGTTTTGAAATTGAGGGTGGTGGTGGTGTACGGGCCACAGAGGGCGGGTGAAAGGAGTGCCATGATGGAGGCTTTAAGGCCTTTTTTTGCCACAAACAGGCAGATGGTGGTGGGGGGTGATTTTAATGTGGATCTGGGGAGGGTGGGTGATCCAAGTGCTGGGTGTGTGGGTTCTTTTTTTAAGGGGCAGGGGCTTGTGGATGGAGGGAAGGCACTTACCCCTCGAATAGATGGTCCCACATGGCGTAACTCTCGGGGGGTAGCCAGGCGTCTCGATTATGTGTTTTTTTCTCGGTCCTTGGTCCTATTGTCGGGCCGGGTGGTCCCTGTTTTTTTCTCTGACCATGATGGGCTCCTCTTTCGGGTCCGGTCTAGCGCTCCTGTTTTCGGCCCCGGGTACTGGAGGTTGAACTCCAGTGTCCTTGGCGAGGATGAGTTCTGCAGTAGCTTTGTCTCCTTTTTCCGGGGGCTCGAGGGACTTAGGGCTTTGTTTTCTGGTGTGGTGGAGTGGTGGGAGGGGGCTAAGGAGAGGATAAAGGGGTTTTGTATTATGTATTGTCAACGGAGGGCGAAGGAGGCGGGGAGGGAAGTGCTCCGTCTTCAACACCTCCTCGAGCTCGAGTACACTTTGGGTAACCTAGGTGGCGCTGTAGACCAGCGGGCTTGTGACTCCCTTAAGACAGAACTTAGGGATGTCTATGAGGATAAGGCCCGTGCTTACCTGACGCGGTCACGTCGTGAGTTCTTGGAGAAGAATGAGACGTGTTCCGCAGCCTTTTTCAGCAGCGTGAGGGCTGATAAGGGAAGGAAGGTGATATCGGGAGTTAGGGACAGTCAGGGTCAGGTGGTTACTGAGACAGGGGAGATGGTAAGGGTCGCAACCGATCACTTCCGCTCCTTCTTCTGTGAACGAGTGGTGGATGAGGAGCGAGCAGAGGCTTTTTTGCAGCTTGTGGCTCAGAGGGTACCGTCAGACCTGGCTGAGGCTTTGGAGGCCCCTCTCTCTCTCGAGGAATTGGAGGGTGCCCTTCGTAGAATGGGCAAGCGTAAGGTTCCGGGCATCGATGGCCTGCCGGCTGAGTTTTATCTCATGTTTTGGGATATTCTCGGCCCGGTGGTTCTCGAGGTCCTGACCGAGGTCCTCCGCACAGGGGCACTGGGAGGGTCAATGGCTAAGGGGGTGATCTCACTTCTGTTTAAGAAGGGGGACGCCTCTGACCTTAAGAACTGGCGGCCATTGACCATGCTGTGTGTTGATTACAAGCTTTTGGCTAAGGTTCTCACAGACCGTCTGTGCACAGCTCTCCCAGATGCGGTCCATGTGGACCAGACGTGTGGGGGGTGGCTGGGCGCTCGTTGAGATGGAATCTCCAGCTCATCAGAGACGTCATCGCTTGGGCAGAGGATCGGGACCTGCCACTTATGGTGGTGGGTCTTGATCAGGCCAAAGCCTTTGATAGGGTTCACTGGGGTTTTATGTTCAAAGTTTTAGAGAGAATAGGCTTAGGGCGGGTTTTTGTTGGGTGGCTGCGTACTCTGTACACAGCAGTGGGGAGCACGGTTTCTGTTAATGGGCACTTGGGGGAGTTTTTTGGGTTGCACGCAGGGGTAAGACAGGGGTGTCCGCTCTCTCCCCTGCTCTACGTCCTTTATATGGAGCCCCTGGCGGCGGCCATTAGGGCTGACCCGGGTGTGAAGGGTATCCTGGTACCAGGCAGCAGGGGCCTGAGGGTCAAGTTGTCGCAGTATGCGGATGATACCACACTGCTACTGGACAACGATGCGTGTCTGAGTCGGTCTTTGGAGATCTTCCAGGACTTTGGCCGGGTGTCTGGCGCGGAGCTCAACCGTGCTAAATCCTCGGTTAAGTTCTTTGGGCGGTGGAAGAGTAGGTCAGACGTACCAGGAGGGCTGTCGCTCTGTGAAGGGGCCCTGAGGATTCTTGGGGTCCTCTTTGAGGCAGCCCACAGTGCCACGGTCAACTGGACCAGGCGAATAGATGCAGTTCATAAAAAGTTTGCCCTCTGGAAGGCCAGGAGACTGACCTTTACGGGGAAGGTACTGGTTTTGAAGGTAGACGTGTTGCCGTCCCTCCTGTACCTGGCGTACATCTTTCCGATGCCGGCCAGCATGCGGAGGCCGCTCACTCGGCTTGTGTTTCGTTTCATGTGGGGGGGGAGTTATGAATACGTGGCGAGGGCACGCATGTTGGCTCCGGTGGGGGAAGGGGGGAGGGACGTGCCCCATTTCCCACTCAAGTTGGACTGCATTTTTGTTTCTTTTTTGCTCAAAGAATTGTCCTCTCCGGTAGTCCATCCATCTGGCTACTTCCTCCGGTTCTACTTTGCCTACCCGGCAAGGAGGGTCATGGCCTGGTCCAATTCGGCCCCCCGGGCGGAGCAGTTGCCGTGGCATTTTGGCCACGCGGCAAAGTGGCTGCGGGCTCATCCTGGGGTTTTGGAAGGGGATGTGGGGTTGGACCAGAAGAGGCTCTATGCCGAGGTGAGACAGGGAGTGACCGCGCCAGCTGTGGTGGGGATACCCGCTACAGTTTGGTTGTCGGTACAACTGCCTGGCCTGGACAATGGGCTCAAGGATTTAGGATGGCTGATGTTACACAGGAGTTTGCCGGTGCGTGAGATCATGCACCGGCATGGCTTGGCGAGATCCCCGGTGTGCCCCAGAGCTGGTTGCTTTGTGGACGAGACTATTAGACACGTCATGTGGGACTGTCCTTTTGCAGGGGTGGTGTGGGCTAGGGCATCTGTGTTGATTGGGAGGTTGGAGGGGAGTGTTGGGGTCACATGGGCAAGATTGGAGAGAGGGATTGGGAGAGCTGGGGGGGGGCGTAGGGGGCGTCTCCTGCAATGGCTGCTCATGGGCCTTTTTAAGAAGGGGCTGTGGGAGGCCAGACAGGCTCTGGTTAAAAAGGCGGTGGATTGGGGGGTGGAGGGGGTTGTTAGGAGAGTAGAGGGGGACGTAAAGGGAAGGATGCGGTGGGATGTGAAGAGGTGGGGACATCATGCTGCTAGGGAGAGATGGAAGGGGGGTTTAGGTTTGATGGAAGGGATGTAGTGGTTGCTTAGGATATTGACATATGGTTTTTTTTGTGGAGACCGGAAAGTGCATAAGTGGAAAATGGGGACATGGTTTTTTGTCTTGGATAGTGGGCTATTGTTTTGGGTGGGATAAAGGGAGGTTTTGGTTAATAGTGGGTGGTTTAATTTGGGGTTCATTTTCATTTTCAACTGTAACAGGGACAGCATACAATAAGGAACATAAAATGAAAATGTAGAAATGCAAATGTTCAGGAAAGTTTTTGTTTGGATTAGTAGGGAAAGGTAAATTAAGAATGTGTGCACATGTATGGGTGTTTTAAATAGTATGATAGGAAGTCGTTTTGTAGTTTGTATGGTATAGGGACAGATAGGATGTGATAACATGTATATGATTATTTTTGATATAAAATTAAGAAAGAAGGTAAAAACTCCCCTCCCAGCTGGTTGGAGGGGAGGAGAAGCCCGATTTCACAAAAAAAAAAAAAAAAAAAAAAAAAAAATCTGTTCTTATCAGTTTAATATCTGATACGTCCCCTACCCGGGGACCATATATTAAATTGATTTTTGGAACAGGGAGATGGAATAGGGGCTTGCTCCGTCCACTCCACGCATCGACCTGGTCTTGCAGTATCTCCAGGAACGGTGCACTCACTCCTCCTAACTTTGTCAAAGTAAATGTTTTGGTACGCTAATCTGCGATGGGTTAAAGGCAATGCAAAAAAAAGAAATCATTAGATGGGCAATGCTCTGTTTAATCTGCGTTATGTTTTCCCGCCCTTTTTGTTAAAAAAAAAACGTCTGTGTGTGTGTGTGTGTGTGTGTGTGTGTGTGTGTGTGTGTGTGTGTGTAAATGGCTGCATTTACATAGCGCTTTACAATTTGTTCCTCACATTTTACCCATTCACTCAGACGTTCACACACCGATGGCGGAGGCAACCATGCAGGGTGCCAACCTACCTGCTCATCAGGAGCAATTAGGGGATAAGTGTCTTTAAACAAAGCACAATTGATGCAAACACAGACAACGTGTTGTAAATGCTAGTACAGTAACATCCACCCCCCTGCGTCCTGTATCAGCCGCGCCGGGCGTGCCCGCTGGCCATAATGGGGGTTATCGCTTCTCGGCCTTTTGTCTAAGATCAAGTGTAGTATCTGTTCTTATCAGTTTAATATCTGATACGTCCCCTACCCGGGGACCATATATTAAATTGATTTTTGGAACAGGGAGATGGAATAGGGGCTTGCTCCGTCCACTCCACGCATCGACCTGGTCTTGCAGTATCTCCAGGAACGGTGCACTAACTCCTCCTAACTTTGTCAAAGTAAATGTTTTGGTACGCTAATCTGCGATGGGTTAAAGGCAATGCAAAAAAAAAGAAATCATTAGATGGGCAATGCTCTGTTTAATCTGCGTTATGTTTTCCCGCCCTTTTTGTTAAAAAAAAAACGTCTGTGTGTGTGTGTGTGTGTGTGTGTGTGTGTGTGTAAATGGCTGCATTTACATAGCGCTTTACAATTTGTTCCTCACATTTTACCCATTCACTCAGACGTTCACACACCGATGGCGGAGGCAACCATGCAAGGTGCCAACCTACCTGCTCATCAGGAGCAATTAGGGGATAAGTGTCTTTAAACAAAGCACAATTGATGCAAACACAGACAACGTGTTGTAAATGCTAGTACAGTAACATCCACCCCCCTGCGTCCTGTATCAGCCGCGCCGGGCGTGCCCGCTGGCCATAATGGGGGTTATCGCTTCTCGGCCTTTTGGCTAAGATCAAGTGTAGTATCTGTTCTTATCAGTTTAATATCTGATACGTCCCCTACCCGGGGACCATATATTAAATTGATTTTTGGAACAGGGAGATGGAATAGGGGCTTGCTCCGTCCACTCCACGCATCGACCTGGTCTTGCAGTATCTCCAGGAACGGTGCACTCACTCCTCCTAACTTTGTCAAAGTAAATGTTTTGGTACGCTAATCTGCGATGGGTTAAAGGCAATGCAAAAAAAAAGAAATCATTAGATGGGCAATGCTCTGTTTAATCTGCGTTATGTTTTCCCGCCCTTTTTCCCTGCTCAGCGGAAAGCTGCTCATGATAAACCCGCCCAGAGGCCGGTCTCCTTCAACTGGGCCAGAACCAACCAACCTCATCAGGTCAGAGACACCCCGGTCTGTCCCCATTTCAAATGTCTTTGGGCTTCGAGGCTTCAATATTACGGTAATTATCAGCGAATAATAATCTTTCCGGCGCAAAAGTTTAAATGAGGTTAATGAGAGATGTGGTAGATAGTGGTATTGTAGTCAAAACCACCCAACGTTTAAGCTTGATGTGTCTCTACCAGGTGAAGAGAGGAGACACTTGACTCTCATCTGTGTCCTTGATGTGTCTCTACAGGTGGAGAGAGAGGAGACACTTGACTCTCATCTGTGTCCTTGATGTGTCTCTACAGGTGGAGAGAGAGGACACTTGACTCTCATCTGTGTCCTTGATGTGTCTCTACCAGGTGGAGAGAGAGGACACTTGACTCTCATCTGTGTCCTTGATGTGTCTCTACCAGGTGGAGAGAGAGGAGACACTTGACTCTCATCTGTGTCCTTGATGTGTCTCTACAGGTGGAGAGAGAGGACACTTGACTCTCATCTGTGTCCTTGATGTGTCTCTACCAGGTGGAGAGAGAGGACACTTGACTCTCATCTGTGTCCTTGATGTGTCTCTACCAGGTGGAGAGAGAGGAGACACTTGACTCTCATCTGTGTCCTTGATGTGTCTCTACCAGGTGGAGAGAGAGGACACTTGACTCTCATCTGTGTCCTTGCTGTGTCTCTACCAGGTGGAGAGAGAGGAGACACTTGGCTCTCATCTGTGTCCTTGATGTGTCTCTACCAGGTGGAGAGAGAGGAGACACTTGGCTCTCATCTGTGTCCTTGATGTGTCTCTACAGGTGGAGAGAGAGGACACTTGACTCTCATCTGTGTCCTTGATGTGTCTCTACCAGGTGGAGAGAGAGGCCACTTGACTCTCATCTGTGTCTTTGATGTGTCTCTACCAGGTGGAGAGAGAGGACACTTGACTCTCATCTGTGTCCTTGATGTGTCTCTACCAGGTGGAGAGAGAGGACACTTGACTCTCATCTGTGTCCTTGATGTGTCTCTACCAGGTGGAGAGAGAGAAGACACTTGGCTCTCATCTGTGTCCTTGATGTGTCTCTACAGGTGGAGAGAGAGGTCACTTAACTCTCATCTGTGTCCTTGATGTGTCTCTACCAGGTGGAGAGAGAGGACACTTGACTATCATCTGTGTCCTTGATGTGTCTCTACAGGTGGAGAGAGAGGACACTTGACTCTCATCTGTGTCCTTGATGTGTCTCTACAGGTGGAGAGAGAGGACACTTGACTCTCATCTGTGTCTTTGATGTGTATCTACCAGGTGGAGAGAGAGGACACTTGACTCTCATCTGTGTCCTTGATGTGTCTCTACCAGGTGGAGAGAGAGGACACTTGACTCTCATCTGTGTCCTTGATGTGTCTCTACCAGGTGGAGAGAGAGAAGACACTTGGCTCTCATCTGTGTCCTTGATGTGTCTCTACAGGTGGAGAGAGAGGTCACTTAACTCTCATCTGTGTCCTTGATGTGTCTCTACCAGGTGGAGAGAGAGGACACTTGACTATCATCTGTGTCCTTGATGTGTCTCTACAGGTGGAGAGAGAGGACACTTGACTCTCATCTGTGTCCTTGATGTGTCTCTACAGGTGGAGAGAGAGGACACTTGACTCTCATCTGTGTCCTTGATGTGTCTCTACCAGGTGGAGAGAGAGGACACTTGACTCTCATCTGTGTCCTTGATGTATCTCTACCAGGTGGAGAGAGAGGACACTTGACTCTCATCTGTGTCCTTGATGTGTCTCTACAGGTGGAGAGAGAGGAGACACTTGACTATCATCTGTGTCCTTGATGTGTCTCTACAGGTGGAGAGAGAGGACACTTGACTCTCATCTGTGTCCTTGATGTGTCTCTACAGGTGGAGAGAGAGGACACTTGACTATCATCTGTGTCCTTGATGTGTCTCTACCAGGTGGAGAGAGAGGAGACACTTGACTCTCATCTGTGTCCTTGATGTGTCTCTACCAGGTGGAGAGAGAGGACACTTGACTCTCATCTGTGTCCTTGATGTGTCTCTACCAGGTGGAGAGAGAGGACACTTGACTCTCATCTGTGTCCTTGATGTGTCTCTACCAGGTGGAGAGAGAGGACACTTGACTCTCATCTGTGTCCTTGATGTGTCTCTACCAGGTGGAGAGAGAGGACACTTGACCCTCATCTGTGTCCTTGATGTGTCTCTACAGGTGAAGAGAGAGGACAATTGACTCTCATCTGTGTCCTTGATGTGTCTCTACCAGGTGGAGAGAGAGGACACTTGACTCTCATCTGTGTTATTGATGTGTCTCTACAGGTGGAGAGAGAGGAGACACTTGACTCTCATCTGTGTCCTTGATGTGTCTCTACAGGTGGAGAGAGAGGCCACTTGACTCTCATCTGTGTTATTGATGTGTCTCTACAGGTGGAGAGAAAGGAGACACTTGACTCTCATCTGTGTCCTTGATGTGTCTCTACAGGTGGAGAGAGAGGAGACACTTGACTCTCATCTGTGTCCTTGATGTGTCTCTACCAGGTGGAGAGAGAGGAGACACTTGACTCTCATCTGTGTCCTTGATGTGTCTCTACCAGGTGGAGAGAGAGGACACTTGACTCTCATCTGTGTCCTTGATGTGTCTCTACAGGTGGAGAGAGAGGACACTTAACTCTCATCTGTGTCCTTGATGTGTCTCTACCAGGTGGAGAGAGAGGACACTTGACTCTCATCTGTGTCCTTGATGTGTCTCTACCAGGTGGAGAGAGAGGACACTTGACTCTCATCTGTGTCCTTGATGTGTCTCTACCAGGTGGAGAGAGAGGAGACACTTGACTCTCATCTGTGTCCTTGATGTGTCTCTACCAGGTGGAGAGAGAGGACACTTGAATCTCATCTGTGTCCTTGATGTGTCTCTACAGGTGGAGAGAGAGGACACTTGACTCTCATCTGTGTCCTTGATGTGTCTCTACCAGGTGGAGAGAGAGGAGACACTTGACTCTCATCTGTGTCCTTGATGTGTCTCTACCAGGTGGAGAGAGAGGACACTTGACTCTCATCTGTGTCCTTGATGTGTCTCTACCAGGTGGAGAGAGGAGACACTTGACTCTCATCTGTGTCCTTGATGTGTCTCTACAGGTGGAGAGAGAGGACACTTGACTATCATCTGTGTCCTTGATGTGTCTCTACCAGGTGGAGAGAGAGGACACTTGACTCTCATCTGTGTCCTTGATGTGTCTCTACAGGTGGAGAGAGAGGACACTTGACTATCATCTGTGTCCTTGATGTGTCTCTACCAGGTGGAGAGAGAGGACACTTGACTCTTATCTGTGTTCTTGATGTGTCTCTAACAGGTGGAGAGAGAGGAGACACTTGACTCTCATCTGTGTCCTTGATGTGTCTCTACCAGGTGGAGAGAGAGGACACTTGACTCTCATCTGTGTCCTTGATGTGTCTCTACCAGGTGGAGAGAGAGGACGCTTGACTCTCATCTGTGTCCTTGATGTGTCTCTACCAGGTGGAGAGAGAGGAGACACTTGACTCTCATCTGTGTCCTTGATGTGTCTCTACCAGGTGGAGAGAGAGGAGACACTTGACTCTCATCTGTGTCCTTGATGTGTCTCTACCAGGTGGAGAGAGGAGACACTTGACTCTCATCTGTGTCCTTGATGTGTCTCTACCAGGTGGAGAGAGAGGAGACACTTGACTCTCATCTGTGTCCTTGATCTGTCTCTACCAGGTGGAGAGAGAGGACACTTGACTCTCATCTGTGTCCTTGATGTGTCTCTACAGGTGGAGAGAGAGGACACTTAACTCTCATCTGTGGCCTTGATGTGTCTCTACCAGGTGGAGATAGAGGACACTTGACTCTCATCTGTGTCCTTGATGTGTCTCTACCAGGTGGAGAGAGAGGACACTTGACTCTCATCTGTGTCCTTGATGTGTCTCTACCAGGTGGAGAGAGAGGAGACACTTGACTCTCATCTGTGTCCTTGATGTGTCTCTACCAGGTGGAGAGAGAGGACACTTGAATCTCATCTGTGTCCTTGATGTGTCTCTACAGGTGGAGAGAGAGGACACTTGACTCTCATCTGTGTCCTTGATGTGTCTCTACCAGGTGGAGAGAGAGGAGACACTTGACTCTCATCTGTGTCCTTGATGTGTCTCTACCAGGTGGAGAGAGAGGACACTTGACTCTCATCTGTGTCCTTGATGTGTATCTACCAGGTGGAGAGAGGAGACACTTGACTCTCATCTGTGTCCTTGATGTGTCTCTACAGGTGGAGAGAGAGGACACTTGACTATCATCTGTGTCCTTGATGTGTCTCTACCAGGTGGAGAGAGAGGACACTTGACTCTCATCTGTGTCCTTGATGTGTCTCTACAGGTGGAGAGAGAGGACACTTGACTATCATCTGTGTCCTTGATGTGTCTCTACCAGGTGGACAGAGAGGACACTTGACTCTTATCTGTGTTCTTGATGTGTCTCTACCAGGTGGAGAGAGAGGAGACACTTGACTCTCATCTGTGTCCTTGATGTGTCTCTACCAGGTGGAGAGAGAGGAGACACTTGACTCTCATCTGTGTCCTTGATGTGTCTCTACAGGTGGAGAGAGAGGACACTTGACTCTCATCTGTGTCCTTGATGTGTCTCTACCAGGTGGAGAGAGAGGAGACACTTGACTCTCATCTGTGTCCTTGATGTGTCTCTACCAGGTGGAGAGAGAGGACACTTGACTCTCATCTGTGTCCTTGATGTGTCTCTACCAGGTGGAGAGAGAGGACGCTTGACTCTCATCTGTGTCCTTGATGTGTCTCTACCAGGTGGAGAGAGAGGAGACACTTGACTCTCATCTGTGTCCTTGATGTGTCTCTACCAGGTGGAGAGAGAGGAGACACTTGACTCTCATCTGTGTCCTTGATGTGTCTCTATCAGGTGGAGAGAGGAGACACTTGACTCTCATCTGTGTCCTTGATGTGTCTCTACCAGGTGGAGAGAGAGGACACTTGACTCTCATCTGTGTCCTTGATGTGTCTCTACCAGGTGAAGAGAGAGGACACTTGACTCTCATCTGTGTCCTTGATGTGTCTCTACCAGGTGGAGAGAGAGGACACTTGACTCTCATCTGTGTCCTTGATGTGTCTCTACCAGGTGGAGAGAGAGGACACTTGACTCTCATCTGTGTCCTTGATGTGTCTCTACCAGGTGGAGAGAGAGGACACTTGACTCTCATCTGTGTCCTTGATGTGTCTCTACCAGGTGGAGAGAGAAGACACTTGACTCTCATCTGTGTCCTTGATGTGTCTCTACCAGGTGGAGAGAGAGGACACTTGACTCTCATCTGTGTCCTTGATGTGTCTCTACCAGGGTTAGGGTAACGTCTCGTTCTCCATCTTTCTCTTTAATGTAACTCTCGAAACTAAGAGGGCTTTTTCAAAAGGCTCATAAGGAATCTTAACAGTACTCACCTCTGTGGTAGGGCTGGGCGATATGGCCTAAATATGATATCACGATATTTTCTGACCTTTCGGCGATACACGATACGCATCACGATGTTTTTCTTTTTTTCCCCCAAACAATTCATTATGAGGCTTACCAAGACAGTATTTGAGTTTGCAAGCTAACATTAAAGACAAAATAAAATACCCATGCATTTAGCATTTTTATATTATATATTAGATTTAGATTATTGGATTATTAGATTATATATTGCATATATTTAGCAATGAGATATTATATGATTTAGATACGAAATATGATGAATTGAAAATGGGGGACCCTGATGTAAACAAGACGAAAGTCTTTCTCTGGTCTGCATCCTCCAGTCCACTGTTGACTGTTGTTGTATTGAGCTGTACTGTATTGTACCTATGCTGCAATCTGTTAATAACGTTTATATTCATTCAGTCGGCAAACAGAATCAGTTTGATTGACAGTCGCGTCTGCCAATTACGTCACATCGCTTGCACCCGCCCTGCTGTTCTTAGCACCAATCGGCAAGCGCGTATTAATTTTTTACTTCCGCTATTGGAGAGCTCAATGAAAACAACAATGGCAGCGGTAGCTCGCCGCGGCCGACTTTTACCTTTTAGCTCTGCAGAATGACTAAACGACTGGAGGCATAATGATTTTACTGTAACGGATGTTATAATAAAAGCATTTCCATACATCTGTCTGATTGAAAACGTTATTAACAGACCGCAGAATGGGCACAACGGAGTCAGCACGGGCTGAGATATGAACGGCTAATGCTTGCTATATCTAGGTCGACCTCGGTCGTTGCTATGTAAATACGCTGATGTTATTGAAAGTGTAACTATATAACGTCAATGCCACAAAACGAATGCCTTTGTTATCATAAGTAGTAACTTTTGATGCAGTAGTGTGTGTGGGGCGGCGCTGTTCAAAAGTGTCAACGTGTGGACCAGATTGACGCAACACAAGCCTCTTGGGCAAAACATCACGATATCCACGATACGTTTAAAAAGTGTATCGTTAATGAACTGTACCCGATATTTATATAATATCGTCATATCGCCCAGCCCTACTCTGTGGTCATGAAGTGTTTTGAGAGGCTGGTCAAGGATCACATTTGTGCCTCCCTCCCCAGTGATATGGACCCTATGCAATTTGCATACAGGCCAAACAGGTCCACTGACGATGCGGTCTCCCAAGTACTACACAGCACCCTCTCTCACCTAGACTGCCAGAAGGGGGGCTATGTGAGACTGTTGTTCATTGACTACAGCTCAGCGTTCAACACCATAGTCCCCACCAGACTGGTGGACAAGCTGATCGAGCTGGGTCTGAGCTCCGCTCTGAGTGCCTGGATACTGGACTTTCTGAGTGAAAGGCCCCAGGCGGTCAGGGTGGGGGGTCAGACCTCCAACACCATCACCCTGAGCATCGGGTCCCCCCAGGGCTGTATTCACTATACACACATGACTGTGTGGCCAAGTTCAGCTCCAACTCCATAGTGAAGTTTGCAGACGACACAGCGGTGGTGGGGCTGATCTCGGACAACGACGAGAAGGCCTACCGGGAGGAGGTTGAGGTACTGGAACGCTGGTGCCAGGACAACAGCCTGCTCCTGAACATTGCTAAAACCAAGGAGCTGATCATGGATTTTAGGAGGAGACAGCAGGGGACACACACACCACTGAGGATAAACTGGGCTACCGGGGACAGGGTGAGCAGCTTCAAGTACCTGGGGGTCCACATCTCAGAGGATCTGACATGGACAACACACATAGACTCAGTCGTAAAAAAGGCGAAGCAGCGCCTCTACCACTTGAGACAGTTAAGGAAGTTCAGAGTATCGGGAAAGATACTCCAGTCCTTCTACTCCGGAGCTGTAGAGAGCATCTTGACTGGAAACATCACTGCCTGGTATGGAAACAGCACGTCACATGACAAGAAGGCCCTACAGAGAGGGGTGTGCTCAGCCGAGCGTATCACGGGTATTGCACTACCACCCCTGCAGGTCCTATACAACAAGAGGTGCAAATCCAGAGCCTGCAGAATAATGAAAGACCCTCACCACCCAAACAACAGCCTGTTCAAGCTGCTGCGGTCAGGCAAACGCCTGCAAACACCAGCAACTAGGACAGAGAGACTTCGGCTCAGCTTCTTCCCCCAGGCCATCAGAGTCTTGAACACTGAACTCTCCACACACAAGCACACATGAGCACACACACGACACACACACTGTACACGCTCACACACTAGCAGTCACTTTAGCATGAACACACACACACACACATGCTGCACACGACCCACACTCAACGGTCACCCTACACAATAGGCGAGTCAATCTATGAAAACCCACTTAACCCAAAAAAAATTGATGCAAAAGGGTTTTCGATGGATTCCGATAGTATTGGGCGTGCTAAATAACATACTAAAAGTCGACCAAAATCGACCCCCCCGAAAGCCGCCATTTCCAAGATGGCGTCCCAGATGGCGGTGGAGATATTAAAATGGCTATATCTCAAATTGAGAATATGGTGCAAAGGATTTCTCAACTGATTCTGGTACCTCTGGGCATGTTCACTAACATACTAAAAATCTAGGAAAATACACCTTCCAGAAAGGCTTAATTTTCAAGATGGCGTCCAAAATGGCGGCAGACCAAGCTTAAAATGGCTATATATCTCAATAGAAAAAAATTTGCTTACTTTGAAACGAATGATGATGGACAGCTGACCGTTTCTGCACTTAGGTGTAAAATGCAAGAGTATTTGTCTAAGGCCGATTCCATCCCATAGTAATCAATACCTAAAAACATTGCTGATGCAACGATATGCAAATAGCATATTTATTGCAGAAGGAGATGGCTTGGATTGTATTGTTACAATAAGAGAGAGAACATCAGACATACTCAGATCCTACTATAACAACACAAAACAAAACAGTGATGAAGAGTCTGAGAAGAGACACTTACTTGAAACAGCTGCAAAACTCATAAAAAGTGACATAATGACTAATGTTCCACCTGTTAATGAGTACCCGACTACAGAGACACTAAAACTACAGAATGCCCTTGATTATATTCCACAATCACTCCACATTGTGTTAAAAGCTTTGTTTGTCGGTAAAGAGACAGAGCAGAAAATTGCTAGTATTGGCCACGCAATCATACAGGCAGTCCGACCACAAGCTGTCCTTGCCCCTTTGCAATTTGGCCTAGCAGTGCAAATGCACCACTTAAACCGGTCTCGGTTCATTGTAGATATGCTGAATAAGATGGGATTCTGCTCTTCCTATTCTGAACTGCAGAGGTTTGAAATGAATGCTGCAAATTGTACTGCACCAAACATGCTTGGTAAGGATATTGATGTGTTGAACACGACCGTCTTATTTGCTGCAGACAATGTAGATCATAATATTCTAACAATTGATGGGAAAGGGACATTTCATGGGATGGGCATGATAGCTGCCTTGACACCAGGACAGAAGACAGACCAAAGGATTCCGAGGTTCAGAATTAATGAACTGAATCTTGTGCAGAGGTCAAAAGTTGTGATAATAGATTATCACTTTGCCAAACACTTTTGCAGAGACACCACATTTAAAGAACTTCCAAGACTCGCAGAATGTAACAAGATGGTTGATCTGCTTTGGGAGTTATCGTTCAATTTCAAACAGCCTGCACCTGGTTGGCAGGGGATGATGCACATTATTCATAAGGGAGATGAACATCCAGTCTTCAGTGAGATACTTACCAATGATAGACATGTACTCCGGAGACAAAACATGCATTCTGTCAACACTGGCATCCAAACACCACCTTGCCCCAGTAGTTACATTTGACCAACCCCTATATTGGAAAGCAGCAGAGATAATCCTAGATTCACCACAGTGCAGTCACCTCAAGTCCTTTGTCCTGCTCCTAGGAGGATTTCACACATTTATGAATTTGCTAGGAGCAATTGGTACACTGATGGACGGTACAGGACTTAAGGACATTCTAGGGGTAGTCTATGGGGAGAACTCAGTAGCCCATATGATGACAGGCAAATCAGTTCAGAGAGCATTCCGTGGCCATCTTCTGGTTGACAAATGTCTTAACCGCATGATAATATCAGAAATGGTAGATGATAGTCATGAATTTGCAGCAATGGTTGAACAGTCTGAAGCAATGTATACCTCAATAGTTAAGGGTGAAATGCCATTGGAAACAGTGTTCACATCAGAGACCCTCATTACAATAAATGAAGAGCTGGGAAAAAGGAAGATGGAACTGTGTGCTAGATCCAAAACTAGTCAGTTGTGGCTAAATTACCAACACATGTTAGAAGTTGCTAGGTCACTGATAACAGCAGATCGCACAGGTTCCTGGCTTTTGCACCTACGTGCTGTTTCTGAATGCATGCCGATATTCGCTGCGGCTGGGCATTACAATTACTTGAAATCGGCACACTTTTATGTCCAAGAGATGAGTCAGCTTCACATCAACCACCCAGATGTCTTCAGACAATTTGAAAAGGGTTTTCATGTTATCCGTCGCAGCAGCCAATCATGGGCAGGCCTCAGCTCAGATCTTGTAATCGAAACAACATTGATGAGGTCATTGAAGACTACAGGAGGGATGACACATGGAAGTGGAATGACCGACAATCAGAGATCCCTTTGGACAATGTCAAAGGGCATAACATCAGAGTATAACACCGCAATGCAGGAGTTCTCAAACCAGACATACACAACATCAGAACAGCACAAGGATTCAACAGAGGCAAGGATGAAAAGGGATGCTGCTGACCTGGAGAAGATCACTTCAAAACTTGCTATATGTTCACCTTTCTCTCCAGACTCTTCTTTAAGGAATGTTGTTACAGGTGTTGTCGCTGAGGATGGAGTGAACGTGCATGATTATGACTCTGTTGGACGCAACATCATGCACAAAATGATCGGACAGCCGGCATTCACATTTTCATTTAGTAGAAAGGATAAAGCCATAACCCTTGGACAAAAATCGTCTATCAAGGTTGCTCCTGATCGAATCATTGATTCTGCACTTCTTTTTCAACGTTTCCTTATTGTCTCCCAAACTGGAGAGCTGTCATTGGAGGAGGTTATGCGTTACGAACTCAGTCCTTTCCCTCCTGCCCTCTTTGAAGCCGGAAACGTCTTCCGCAAAGCTGATAAACCACAACTAGCGCACGCGATCTGTGATCATGCAAGTGATGCAATCCTAGATTCTGTACCAGAAACGGAGCATTATGTTCTTGATGGTGGTTCACTCCTACACCGAATACAATGGAAGCACGGACAAAGCTATGGTAAAATTGCACAGTCATATGCAGACTTCACCAACCAACATTATGGCTCAGCTACAACCATTGTGTTTGATGGCTATGAGGATGGGCCATCCATTAAAGACAACACACATCAAAGAAGAGGAAACAATATTCATCCCATTGTCAACTTCACTGCTGAGACAGAGTTCTCAGGTAAGAAGGAGGAGTTCCTGTCAAGAGATCTGAATAAACAGAAACTGATCCACATGATAAGTGATGAACTGAAAGAACGGGATTGCACTGTGGTCATTGTGGAGATGCTGATGTAGACATAGTAAGGGCCGCAGTGGGATCATCTCTTCTTCACACCACGACGCTGATTGGAGAAGATACTGATCTCCTCGTCTTACTTCTTTACTATGCACAGAGAGATAGCAAGGGCCTTTATTTCAGATCAGACAAGTCGAAAGCTGATGGCAGTTTTAAAGTGTACGCCATAAACCATTTGAAAGAAGTACTTGGACAGGATGTGTGTTCTCAGTTGCTGTTCATCCATGCTGTGACTGGCTGTGACACAACTTCCCGGATCTTCGGAGTTGGCAAAAAGACAGCATTCCAAAAACTTGTAAAAGGGGATCCTGTCCTTCAGGCTTGTGCCAATGCATTCACTGTACCAAACCAGACAACAGATGTGATGGATGACCTTGGGTGCCAAGCAATGGCTGTCTTTTTTGGTGGAAAGTGCACAGATTCGCTTGCAAAAATGAGATATAACATTTTCAGCAAGAAGGTTGTCTCAGCTTCATCAACGGTAACGCCTGAACGTCTACCACCAACTGAATCTGCTACCAAATTCCACTGTCGTAGAGCATACTACCAGGTCATGGTCTGGATGGGAACAGATGATGGTATAGATGCTCTAGACTGGGGCTGGAACCTGCAGGACAATAGATTTGTCCCACTCATGTCAACAATGAATGCTGCTCCAGACAGTCTCTTGAAGGTCATTCATTGTAACTGTACCACTGCCTGCAAGACACTTCGCTGCAGAAAATATGGACTACCTTGTACTACTGTCTGTGGACCATGTCAACTTCATGAATGTGACAATCCACATAACAAGTTTCTCCCAGAGGATCCTGAAGATGATGATGAGTAGGCCTAAAGACCACAATAAGTGGGTCATTTATTTTGTGTTCAACACCAAAGCCAGCTTTCTAGGTTGAATATAATAACCAATTTTAATTTTAGCCAAAATAAGCTACAGGCAGCCATTTTGATGATGCAAATGATGCATTCCTAGCAGATATATTTAGCTAGATATTTTGCTCGTTATTAATGTATAGAGGTGCCAGAATCAGTTTATAAATCCTTTAGAAATGTTTTCCCATTTGAGATACAGGCATTCTAAGCTCCCAGTCGTCATTTTGGACACCATTTTGAAAATTAAGCCTCTTCGGAAGGTGTATTTCCCTAAAACTTTAGTATGTTCCTAAGTATGTCTAGGGGTACTTGGGGTACCAGAATCAAATGACAAAATCATTTATATAATTTTTATATTGACATATATATAGCCATTTTAAGCTTGGCCAGCCGCAATTTTGGACGCCATCTTGAAAATGAAGCCTTTCTGGAAGGTGTATTTTCCTAGATTTTTAATATGTTAGTGAGCAGGCCCAGAGGTACCAGAATCAGTTGAGAAATCCTTTGCACCATTTTCTTAATTTGAGATATAGCCATTTGAATCGCCCCGGCGCCATCTGGGACGCCATCTCGGAAATGACGCTTTCGGAGGGGTCGATTTTGGTCGACTTTTAGTATGTTATTTAGCACGCCCAACACTACCAGAATCCATTGAAAAACCTTTTGTATACATTTTTTTTGGGGTTAAACCATATATTGACTCGCCTACAATGAAAAGGTCACTTTAAAAAATAAGAACGGGAGTGGTTCTTGTATAGTAAACAGAAGGATATAGCAAGCTAGCATAAGGACACATAGTATAACTGTAGATTGTATAATATAGCATTGTATAGCAGTGTACATAAGACCCAGTGCCTCATCCGTAGCTAACTGTGTATTGCACTATCGCAGGACCTTACCATGCTCTTGTAAACTTTATGTACATATACCTGTTATTATTATTACTTGTATTATTGCACATTGTATTATTGCACAAATGTCCTATTCTCATTCCTGTCTTATTACTTGTGTTGCACATCGCTGCGGGCATGCCCCCCCCCCCCCATTTCACTGTATGCTTGTATGCCGTGACAAATAAAACTCTTGACTTGACTTGAACACAGCATTATGACAGCAAACTGAAAGAAACAAGGGGATTAAAAGAAGCTCTCTTGTTGGGCCCTTTCTGTGTGGAGTTTTCATGTTCTCCCCTGGGTGCTCCAGTTTCCTCTCACACCAGAAGACATGTTAGGTTGCCTCTCACACCAGAAGACATGTCAGGTTGCCTCTCACACCAGAAGACATGTTAGGTTGCCTCTCACACCAGAAGACATGTTAGGTTGCCTCTCACACCAGAAGACATGTTAGGTTGCCTCTCACACCAGAAGACATGTTAGGTTGCCTCTCACACCAGAAGACATGTTAGGTTGCCTCTCACACCAGAAGACATGTTAGGTTGCCTCTCACACCAGAAGACATGTTAGGTTGCCTCTCACACCAGAAGACATGTCAGGTTGCCTCTCACACCAGAAGACATGTTAGGTTGCCTCTCACACCAGAAGACATGTTAGGTTGCCTCTCACACCAGAAGACATGTCAGGTTGCCTCTCACACCAGAAGACATGTCAGGTTGCCTCTCACACCAGAAGACATGTTAGGTTGCCTCTCACACCAGAAGACATGTCAGGTTGCCTCTCACACCAGAAGACATGTTAGGTTTCCTCTCACACCATAAGACATGTTAGGTTGCCTCTCACACCAGAAGACATGTTAGGTTGCCTCTCACACCAGAAGACATGTCAGGTTGCCTCTCACACCAGAAGACATGTTAGGTTGCCTCTCACACCAGAAGACATGTCAGGTTGCCTCTCACACCAGAAGACATGTTAGGTTGCCTCTCACACTAGAAGACATGTTAGGTTGCCTCTCACACCAGAAGACATGTTAGGTTGCCTCTCACACCAGAAGACATGTTAGGTTGCCTCTCACACCAGAAGACATGTTAGGTTGCCTCTCACACCAGAAGACATGTTAGGTTGCCTCTCACACTAGAAGACATGTTAGGTTGCCTCTCACACCAGAAGACATGTTAGGTTGCCTCTCACACCAGAAGACATGTTAGGTTGCCTCTCACACCAGAAGACATGTTAGGTTGCCTCTCACACTAGAAGACATGTTAGGTTGCCTCTCACACCAGAAGACATGTCAGGTTTCCTCTCACACCAGAAGACATGTCAGGTTTCCTCTCACACCAGAAGACATGTTAGGTTGCCTCTCACACCAGAAGACATGTTAGGTTGCCTCTCACACCAGAAGACATGTTAGGTTGCCTCTCACACCAGAAGACATGTTAGGTTTCCTCTCACACCAGAAGACATGTCAGGTTTCCTCTCACACCAGAAGACATGTTAGGTTTCCTCTCACACCAGAAGACATGTTAGGTTGCCTCTCACACCAGAAGACATGTTAGGTTGCCTCTCACACCAGAAGACATGTTAGGTTTCCTCTCACACCAGAAGACATGTCAGGTTTCCTCTCACACCAGAAGACATGTTAGGTTGCCTCTCACACCAGAAGACATGTTAGGTTGCCTCTCACACCAGAAGACATGTTAGGTTTCCTCTCACACCAGAAGACATGTTAGGTTGCCTCTCACACCAGAAGACATGTTAGGTTGCCTCTCACACCAGAAGACATGTTAGGTTTCCTCTCACACCAGAAGACATGTCAGGTTTCCTCTCACACCAGAAGACATGTTAGGTTGCCTCTCACACCAGAAGACATGTCAGGTTTCCTCTCACACCAGAAGACATGTCAGGTTGCCTCTCACACCAGAAGACATGTTAGGTTTCCTCTCACACCAGAAGACATGTTAGGTTGCCTCTCACACCAGAAGACATGTTAGGTTGCCTCTCACACCAGAAGACATGTTAGGTTGCCTCTCACACCAGAAGACATGTCAGGTTGCCTCTCACACCAGAAGACATGTTAGGTTGCCTCTCACACCAGAAGACATGTTAGGTTGCCTCTCACACCAGAAGACATGTTAGGTTGCCTCTCACACCAGAAGACATGTTACTGTAGGTTGCCTCTCACACCAGAAGACATGTCAGGTTGCCTCTCACACCAGAAGACATGTCAGGTTTCCTCTCACACCAGAAGACATGTCAGGTTTTCCTGCCGTTGCCCTTGAGCAAGGCACTGCATTATAACTGCTTGGTCCCCAGGCGCTGCACCATGTGTGGCGGCCCACTGCTCCTAAACAGTAAGGAGGGGGTCAAATGTAGAGAACGAATCTCCCCAAAGAGATTAATAAAGGTTCATCTTAACATGTTACCTCTATCTATCTTGATGTCTTTCAGTGTGCGGACTTGAACAAGCTGTAGGATTAAGAGGTAACCATAACTAAGGGGTTCTAGTTATTGGTTGCAGTTGAAGGGGGGAAAAAACCTATTGAAAGCAGTTGTGGTCTCGACTGGTCTTGAAATAAACTCCTATAAAAGTCCTTTTTGTCAGAGACCGAGTCAAGACTGAGTAAAAATGCAGTCTAGTCAGAGACGAAACAAGGAAAGCGAAGCATCGACTCATTGATTCATTGAACCATGATTTTGGTATCGATCACCATAGCAGCGATTGAAGCTTTGAAGCGTTCCCTCCTAATAACATGCAATTCCTACCTTTTCCTGGGTTCTTACTGTTAATAAGTCATAATAAGACATTGAGATGTTTCCCATATGCTCTTAGAATGTTTTTATTTTGTTACGTCTTTTTTTGCAGGAAGTAAACCCAGCTGAGCGGGAACAGTTCCAGAAGTTCAGGGGTCATGCCCAGCACGGACGTCTCGACGAGCAACGCTGCGCATTTGATCCCAGCAGGAGTTCACCGCGTGCAGATGGAGTTCCTGTAGGTCATGTACCACAATAGTATTTGTCTTGGAGATGGGGACAACAACAGTATAGTTTATTTGTGTTTTGTACCAGGGTCCTGCCCCACAGATCGTTCTGACAGAAGGGACCCCCGAAGCCTCCAGGAAGGCCCACTCCAGACCACCTTCTCAAACCCAGACAATGTGCAAAGAGTCGGGCTCCCCTAAAGCCCCGCCCAGATCTGCCTCCTTCAGCCCAGCCTCAGAGTACGAGAAGATGACAAATTCTCCAGCTCAGGTACATTTTCCACCTAAAATATCAGCATTCAATGAATTACTATTTTCCATTTCCCTTGATTCCGTATAATTTTACCATCAAATAATTCTCTGTTTTCATAGCATGATGATGATGATTATTATTGTGGACTGCCTTTATCGGCTATGACCCAGCAATGAAAGATCAGATTAGCCTTACTTGAACATGTTCTAAACAATTCAATATTGTTTTCATACAGATGAGAGTGAAGGTAACCATGACCTTCACTCCCCAACAGGTAACACCATTGCTGATAGCTGGTATCACAGTGTGCCAATTGAAAATATTGTTAAAATCCTCAGGGTTACAAAGTGACAATTCAGTTCTACATATGTGACTTTCTAATCTGTCACAGGGACATAAGAACGTCAGCCAGTCGTGTTCCTTCCCAGAAGTCTTCCTCACCCTTGGAGCCCCGGGAGACACCTTTGTGGTTCCTCTCAGCCCGTCACCGGGACGACCCCTCTCCCTCAACCTGAACCTGGTCCCCAGAGAGCACCGCCGGCCCGCATCCCTGAGCCACACCATGACCCCATCAAGATCCTGCTCTCCCAACCCAGGAGCGTGCAACCAGCCCCCACCTGCGAGCCCAGGAGCGCGTGACAAGCCCCCACCCCGACCTGCGAGCCCAGGAGCGTGTGACAAGCTCCCACCACCACCTGCGAGCCCAGGAGCGCGTGACAAGCCCCCACCCCCACCTGCGAGCCCAGGAGAGCACAACAAGCCCCCACCCCCACCTGCGAGCCCAGGAGAGCACGACAAGCCCCCACCACCACCTGCGAGCCCAGGAGCGCGTGACAAGCCCCCACCCCCACCTGCGAGCCCAGGAGAGCACGACAAGCCCCCACCCCCACCTGCGAGCCCAGGAGAGCACGACAAGCCCCCACCCCCACCTGCGAGCCCAGGAGAGCACAACAAGCCCCCACCCCCACCTGCGAGCCCAGGAGAGCACAACAAGCCCCCACCCCCACCTGCGAGCCCAGGAGAGCACAACAAGCCCCCACCCCCACCTGCGAGCCCAGGAGAGCACGACAAGCCCCCACCCCCACCTGCGAGCCCAGGAGAGCACGACAAGCCCCCACCCCCACCTGCGAGCCCAGGAGCGCGTGACAAGCCCCCACCCCCACCTGCAAGCCCAGGAGAGCACGACAAGCCCCCACCCCACCTGCGAGCCCAGGAGCGCGCAACAAGCCCCCACCCCCACATGCGAGCCCAGGAGCGCGTGACAAGCCCCCACCCCCACCTGCGAGCCCAGGAGCGTGTGACAAGCCCCCATCCCCACCTGCGAGCCCAGGAGAGCACGACAAGCCCCCACCCCCACCTGCGAGCCCAGGAGAGCACGACAAGCCCCCACCCCCACCTGCGAGCCCAGGAGAGCACGACAAGCCCCCACCCCCACCTGCGAGCCCAGGAGAGCACAACAAGCCCCCACCCCCACCTGCGAGCCCAGGAGAGCACGACAAGCCCCCACCCCCACCTGCGAGCCCAGGAGAGCACAACAAGCCCCCACCCCCACCTGCGAGCCCAGGAGAGCACAACAAGCCCCCACCCCCACCTGCGAGCCCAGGAGAGCACAACAAGCCCCCACCCCCACCTGCGAGCCCAGGAGAGCCTGGGCTCGCAGGTGGGGGTGGGGGCTTGTCGTGCTCTCCTGGGCTCGCAGGTGGGGGTGGGGGCTTGTTGCATGCTCCTGGGCTCGCAGGTGGGGGTGGGGGCTTGTCGTGCTCTCCTGGGCTCGCAAGTGGGGGTGGGGGCTGGTTGTGCTCTCCTGGGCTCGCAGGTGGGGGTGGGGGCTTGTCGTGCTCTCCTGGGCTCGCAGGTGGGGGTGGGGGCTTGTTGCACGCTCCTGGGCTCGCAGGTGGGGGTGGGGGCTTGTCACGCTCTCCTGCGAGAGACAGATTAACCCTAACCCTAACCCTAACCCTAACCCTAACCCTAACCCTAACCCTAACCCTAACCCTAACCCTAACCTGCGAGCCCAGGAGAGCACGACAAGCCCCCACCCCCACCTGCGAGCCCAGGAGAGCACGACAAGCCCCCACCCCCACCTGCGAGCCCAGGAGAGCGTGACAAGCCCCCACCCCCACCTGCGAGCCCAGGAGCGTGCAACAAGCCCCCACCCCCACCTGCGAGCCCAGGAGAGCACGACAAGCCCCCACCCCCACCTGCGAGCCCAGGAGAGCACAACCAGCCCCCACCCCCACTTGCGAGCCCAGGAGAGCACGACAAGCCCCCACCCCCACCTGCGAGCCCAGGAGCATGCAACAAGCCCCCACCCCCACCTGCGAGCCCAGGAGAGCACGACAAGCCCCCACCCCCACCTGCGAGCCCAGGAGCGCACGACCAGCCCCCACCCCCACCTGCGAGCCCAGGAGAGCACGACAAGCCCCCACCCCCACCTGCGAGCCCAGGAGCGCACGACCAGCCCCCACCCCCACCTGCGAGCCCTCATCGAGACGCCATGAAGAAGTAGGGAAAGGGAAAGGAAAGAAAGAGAGAGTCAAAGGATGCTGGCAGGAAGAGGTAGCATTAGATTACATTACATAACATTACATTCACATCTATTGTCAAGAAGTTTGGCGTCCAACCAGAGTGCAAATGTAACAGTAAAGTGCAACAGTAATATACAATGTACAGGTGATTAACTCATTGAGTGCCACACCCTTTTCCCATCTTTACTCAATGGCGCCAGAGTTATTGACCATTTTAGCGATGTTTGCGGACCCATCGTGTGTTCTGTATTATAGCTATGGAGACAATAGCATGGCTCATTTGACAGGCATTGTTCATAGTCCATCACTGACTAACGAGTTAATTTCTACATACTGTAGTTTGTGCGCTATTCCATGCTAAACATCGCCCCTTTCCAAAATAATCCAGTCTTTTTTCATAGATTGGTTGGGGCCGTGGGGGAGGTCTGGGGGGGGTTTGGTTGGGGCTCTGGGGAGGTCTGGGGGGGTTTGGTTGGGGCCGTGGGGGAGGTCTGGGGGGGTTTGGTTGGGGCTCTGGGGAGGTCTGGGGGGGTTTGGTTGGGGCCGTGGGGGAGGTCTGGGGGGGTTTGGTTGGGGCCATGGGGGAGGTCTGGGGGGGATTGGTTGGGGCTCTGGGGAGGTCTGGGGGGGATTGGTTGGGGCTCTGGGGAGGTCTGGGGGGGGATTGGTTGGGGCCGTGGGGGAGGTCTGGGGGGGGGTTTGGTTGGGGCCGTGGGGGAGGTCTGGGGGGGATTGGTTGGGGCCGTGGGGGAGGTCTGGGGGGGGGGATTGGTTGGGGCTCTGGGGAGGTCTGGGGGGGTTTGGTTGGGGCTCTGGGGAGGTCTGGGGGGGGATTGGTTGGGGCCGTGGGGGAGGTCTGGGGGGGGGTTTGGTTGGGGCTCTGGGGAGGTCTGGGGGGGATTGGTTGGGGCCGTGGGGGAGGTCTGGGGGGGGGGGATTGGTTGGGGCTCTGGGGAGGTCTGGGGGGGTTTGGTTGGGGCCGTGGGGGAGGTCTGGGGGGGATTGGTTGGGGCCGTGGGGGAGGTCTGGGGGGGTTTGGTTGGGGCTGTGGGGAGGTCTGGGGGGGGGATTGGTTGGGGCTCTGGGGGAGGTCTGGGGGGGATTGGTTGGGGCTGTGGGGAGGTCTGGGGGGGGATTGGTTGGGGCTCTGGGACCTAGTTTTTTCACATTTCCGTACTGCTCACACATGCAGTAGGACAGTGATCACTATTACCTAGTCCTAGATCAAAAACACCAGTGGCCACAATTGTGTCAGTTCTATTGGAAAATACAAGATCAATTAGTGTGGATTTTGAAAAGTCTTTCAAGTACATTACAAATACATTTTATAATAAAAAAAAATGTGTTTGCTTGATTGCGTGATCAAGGGTTAATATTCATGTAGTCACTTTATTATCTGCTCATCAGTAGATCATCTATATCTATATCAGAGACACTGAACACAACATAAATACAGAATTATGTCTGGATAAATACTAAGACTGTCCTTGACTCAACAAATTCTTACTCGATAAAGTCATAGGACTTGACGACTAACCTATAAATAGTCATAGGACTTGACAACTAACCTAGAAATAGTCATCTACTGTTCTGTCTCTATATATCTGCTGTATCTAGCTGTTCTGTATCTACATATCAGTATCTAACTGTTCTGTTTCTATGTAGAGTAGATTTGACGTTATATTTGAATGTTTTATCCTTTCTCTACTCTATCAAGAGTGGAAAAGATTCAGGAGAGGCAGGTTCATTTTCCTCAAGTATTTTTTGTCTTTATTGAGTTATTTTATGTTACAGAGACGTAAAAGAAAAGCAAGATGAAATAGGATTAAAATGTAACTGTATATAATGTGCCGTAGGATGCAAACCTGGCATCTTCAAAAAGTCACTTTTCAGGAATTAATTACAATGTATTTTCAGGGTACATACAGTAATGTAGCCAGGTCCAGGAATCAAACCTGTGACCTCAGGCTGGTGAAGAGCCCATGCTACCACCTTGCCAAGAGGGATATCACTGTGAAACTCACTGAGCACATGAAGGAACAATATTCTGTCCCACAGTGTTGTTGTGGTGCAGACTGGCTGCTTGGTGCAGTTACAACTATTATTATTATTATTATTATTATTATTATTATTATTATTATTATTATTATTATTATTATTATTATTATTATTATTATTATTATTATTATTATTATTATTATTATTATTATTATTATTATTATTATTATTATTATTATTATTATTATTATTATTATTATTATTATTATTATTATTATTATTATTATTATTATTATTATTATTATTATTATTATTATTATTATTATTATTATTATTATTATTATTATTATTATTATTATTATTATTATTATTATTATTATTATTATTATTATTATTATTATTATTATTATTATTATTATTAATAAACTATTATTACTACAACTGTTATTCACCTCAACAATGATTCTGTTTAGTGAATATTGACCTCTTGGAACAACAAGGTGGAACATGTGTCACTTCCCTAACCCAATACAAATATAGCATTTATCAACAAAGTATTTACCACACGCTTATTCTGAAAAGTCATGGATAGATGCATCTCAATACCGTCTGAAAAGTCTTGGATAGATTAATTTCCATACCGTCTGAAAAGTCATGGATAGATTAATCCCCATACCGTCTGAAAAGTCATGGATAGATTAATCTCCATACCGTCTGAAAAGTCATGGATAGATTCATCTCCATACAGTCTAAAAAGTCAAGGATAGATTCATCTCCATACAGTCTGAACTTCACTTGGACATTTCGAAGACCCTTCAGAGCAGATTAGTGGGAACTAGAGGGGAAATTAATGTAGAACGCATTTTTAGAGTGGATACACTTTTGTTAGGAGGGTTGAATTGACAGACGTGAATTTGCCTCCTCGGACCCTTGACACGGTGCACTATCATGACACAGCAGAGATAAGGCTCAAAATGGGAACACGCCAACACGCAAATAAACACCATCATCACTACATAATACAAATAAACATCATCTAAAGAGAGAACCATGTCTCATTAAGGTTAATAAAGCCGTTATTCTGCACTTATTAACAGTTAACTATGCTTTTTGCAGCTACTGGATGTAAAGCAAGAACAATGCCTTATTAAGGACATCTTCTTTTATGCAACAGTGGAGTCTGTTCTCCTGTATGGCAGTGAATGCTGGACCCTGAAGCCCACCCTGCAGAAGTCCCTGGACGGGTGCTACACCAGAATGCTGCGTGTGGTGTAAAATGTAATATGTTACAATTGCACTATTTCTTTTTTGTTGATGTGATTAGTAATGTTTTATGATGGAAACTAAAAACTAGAAATCAAATGTTTTTTAAAGAGCTGTTCAAACGTGTGTTTGTGTGCTTCACATTGTATTTATATGTAATTTCCTATTCAACATGTAGTGCTCCTTCCAGATGGGGGAGCTGTGGAAAACATAGTTAACTGTTAATAAGTGCAACATAAATCATTTATTAACCTTAATAAGACATGGTTGTCACTTTAGATCCAGTAGTCCCAGTGTTCATAAGTACATAGTTAACTGCTAATAAATGAAGAACAATGATCTTTTAAATCTTAATAATAAAGCAACAAAAAAGCTTAGCAAAGGTTAACAATGTCAGAATAGTAAGTAGTTAGTAAGACTCAATACATTTGTTTGTAAATCATAAGGATTTTATTAATGTTCTTAAGCAGTCTAAATTGTGACCGAGCCCAGCAGTTCGTGGCACAAGTCTCCCTCTGTAATTTTTCAGGTATTTACAGATTATGAAAGTACAGAATGTAAGCTTTCAAATGATGTGTCATATAATGTAATCTGAAAATGTCTGAAGAAGATTATGCTTATTTGAATCTAGTTAAACCTCAAGTCTCACAGAGCAACAGAGAAAATCCAATCTAAAGTTTGGCTGCATTTTTAACACCTTGGCAGTCAGGTACGAGGTGTCACAAACTGCCTTTTTTAAACAAAGATATACTATTTAGAGATACTATAACTGTTACAGTAGCTGTTACAGTAAATATGTTCTTATACATTCAAACTGTGATAATATGGAAAGAAATGACCCCCATTTAAAACATTTAATAAATTTGCTCTCGATCTGACTTCCAGACATGAGTCTCTTACCGCTGGGCTTGGTCACAATTGTTAACATGTAATTTTTTTGTGCCATTTTCTTGTAATCTAACAATAAATGTGTTTAGGATGCTATTACTAACACTTATATAGTCTTATTAACACATAATAATACATATTAATCTAATCTATTTGTTTTTATAAAACATGTAATATTATTAAACATTATTAACTTAATTAATCAAACAATATACTGTTGACATTTCAATGTCGCTGCCTCAGGTTGCCTGGATTTGTCTGGCTTCTCCACCCATGCAGCATATATTTTTTTTTTATCCACTTTTTCTCCTTATTTTCTATTTTTCTCCCATCCCAATTTCGTATTGCCAATTCTCCCCTCCCCTGTCTTGAACGTTGCTGGACTATGCCTCCCACTGGTCGGCTGTAGTGAGGATAGAAGCCTTGCATCACGTGTCCCCTCCGGTACACGAGGAGGCAGCCTGTCGCATCTTTTCACCTGACAGCGCGGACTCTCAGTGGCGAGGAGTAACGTGTGGGAGGCTCACGCTGCCCCTGATACTTCCTGTCTCTGCTGTACAGGCGTCACCCAACCGACCTGTAGGAGTCCCTGTCCACAACGTCCAATCCCCACCCATCGACTTTCCACCCGCTACCTCTGCCAATTGAGATAGTATGACGACTGGCCCAAGCCGCAGGCAATGCTGACTCTGGGAGTCGAGACCGGAGTCTCTTGCACTGGTGACGAGCGCAGTCTCCGCTACGCCACCCAGCCGCCCTCCATGCAGCATTTGATAGTAAAATACCATTAAGACTAAGACTGAACTACAAAAGACTATATGAAACTAATCTAGACTAAGACTGAACTAAACAAGTATTTTTTAAATTTATTTATCTTTTTTTTAAGATTTTATTTATAGCATTTTCAGCTTTTTTCTGGTCAACGCAGGACCTTTTGGCCACGCAAATGTAACAGTAAAGTGCAACAGTAATATACAATGTACAGGTGATTAACTCATTGAGTGCCACACCCTTTTCCCATCTTTACTCAATGGCGCCAGAGTTATTGACCATTTTAGCGATGTTTGCGGACCCATCGTGTGTTCTGTATTATAGCTATGGAGACAATAGCATGGCTCATTTGACAGGCATTGTTCATAGTCCATCACTGACTAACGAGTTAATTTCTACATACTGTAGTTTGTGCGCTATTCCATGCTAAACATCGCCCCTTTCCAAAATAATCCAGTCTTTTTTCATAGATTGGTTGGGGCCGTGGGGGAGGTCTGGGGGGGGTTTGGTTGGGGCTCTGGGGAGGTCTGGGGGGGTTTGGTTGGGGCCGTGGGGGAGGTCTGGGGGGGTTTGGTTGGGGCTCTGGGGAGGTCTGGGGGGGTTTGGTTGGGGCCGTGGGGGAGGTCTGGGGGGGTTTGGTTGGGGCTCTGGGGAGGTCTGGGGGGGTTTGGTTGGGGCCGTGGGGGAGGTCTGGGGGGGGATTGGTTGGGGCTCTGGGGAGGTCTGGGGGGGATTGGTTGGGGCCGTGGGGGAGGTCTGGGGGGGATTGGTTGGGGCTCTGGGGAGGTCTGGGGGGGGATTGGTTGGGGCCGTGGGGGAGGTCTGGGGGGGGGGATTGGTTGGGGCTCTGGGGAGGTCTGGGGGGGTTTGGTTGGGGCTCTGGGGAGGTCTGGGGGGGGTTTGGTTGGGGCCGTGGGGGAGGTCTGGGGGGGGTTTGGTTGGGGCCATGGGGAGGTCTGGGGGGGGTTTGGTTGGGGCCATGGGGAGGTCTGGGGGGGGTTTGGTTGGGGCCGTGGGGGAGGTCTGGGGGGGGTTTGGTTGGGGCTCTGGGGAGGTCTGGGGGGGTTTGGTTGGGGCTGTGGGGGAGGTCTGGGGGGGGGGATTGGTTGGGGCTCTGGGGAGGTCTGGGGGGGGTTTGGTTGGGGCTCTGGGGAGGTCTGGGGGGGATTGGTTGGGGCTCTGGGGAGGTCTGGGGGGGGGATTGGTTGTGGTCGTGGGGGAGGTCTGGGGGGGATTGGTTGGGGCTGTGGGGAGGTCTGGGGGGGGTTTGGTTGGGGCTCTGTGACCTAGTTTTTTCACATTTCCGTACTGCTCACACATGCAGTAGGACAGTGATCACTATTACCTAGTCCTAGATCAAAAACACCAGTGGCCACAATTGTGTCAGTTCTATTGGAAAATACAAGATCAATTAGTGTGGAGTTTGAAAAGTCTTTCAAGTACATTACAAATACATTTTATAATAAAAAAAAATGTGTTTGCTTGATTGCGTGATCAAGGGTTAATATTCATGTAGTCACTCTATTATCTGCTCATCAGTAGATCATCTATATCTATATCAGAGACACTGAACACAACATAAATACAGAATTATGTTTGGATAAATACTAAGACTGTCCTTGACTCAACAAATTCTTACTCGATAAAGTCATAGGACTTGACGACTAACCTATAAATAGTCATAGGACTTGACAACTAACCTATAAATAGTCATCTACTGTTCTGTCTCTATATATCTGCTGTATCTAGCTGTTCTGTATCTACATATCAGTATCTAACTGTTCTGTTTCTATGTAGAGTAGATTTGACGTTATATTTGAATGTTTTATCCTTTCTCTACTCTATCAAGAGTGGAAAAGATTCAGGAGGCAGGTTCATTTTCCTCAAGTATTTTTTGTCTTTATTGAGTTATTTTATGTTACAGAGACGTAAAAGAAAAGCAAGATGAAATAGGATTAAAATGTAACTGTATATAATGTGCCGTAGGATGCAAACCTGGCATCTTCAAAAAGTCACTTTTCAGGAATTAATTACAATGTATTTTCAGGGTACATACAGTAATGTAGCCAGGTCCAGGAATCAAACCTGTGACCTCAGGCTGGTGAAGAGCCCATGCTACCACCTTGCCAAGAGGGATATCACTGTGAAACTCACTGAGCACATGAAGGAACAATATTCTGTCCCACAGTGTTGTTGTGGTGCAGACTGGCTGCTTGGTGCAGTTACAACTATTATTATTATTATTATTATTATTATTATTATTATTATTATTATTATTATTATTATTATTATTATTATTATTATTATTATTATTATTATTATTATTCTTCTTCTTCTTCTTCTTCTTCTTCTTCTTCTTCTTCTTCTTCTTCTTCTTCTTCTTCTTCTTCTTCTTCTTCTTCTTCTTCTTCTTCTTCTTCTTCTTCTTCTTCTTCTTCTTCTTCTTCTTCTTCTTCTTCTTCTTCTTCTTCTTCTTCTTCTTCTTCTTCTTCTTCTTCTTCTTCTTCTTCTTCTTCTTCTTCTTCTTCTTATTATTATTATTAATAAACTATTATTACTACAACTGTTATTCACCTCAACAATGATTCTGTTTAGTGAATATTGACCTCTTGGAACAACAAGGTGGAACATGTGTCACTTCCCTAACCCAATACAAATATAGCATTTATCAACAAAGTATTTACCACACGCTTATTCTGAAAAGTCATGGATAGATGCATCTCAATACCGTCTGAAAAGTCTTGGATAGATTCATTTCCATACCGTCTGAAAAGTCATGGATAGATTAATCTCCATACAGTCTAAAAAGTCATGGATAGATTAATCCCCATACCGTCTGAAAAGTCTTGGATAGATTAATCCCCATACCGTCTGAAAAGTCATGGATAGATTAATCCCCATACCGTCTGAAAAGTCATGGATAGATTAATCCCCATACCGTCTGAAAAGTAATGGATAGATTAATCTCCATACAGTCTAAAAAGTCATGGATAGATTAATCTCCATACCGTCTGAAAAGTCATGGATAGATTCATCTCCATACAGTCTAAAAAGTCATGGATAGATTCATCTCCATACAGTCTGAACTTCACTTGGACATTTCGAAGACCCTTCAGAGCAGATTAGTGGGAACTAGAGGGGAAATTAATGTAGAACGCATTTTCAGAGTGGATACACTTTTGTTAGGAGGGTTGAATTGACAGACGTGAATTTGCCTCCTCGGACCCTTGACACGGTGCACTATCATGACACAGCAGAGATAAGGCTCAAAATGGGAACACCATCATCACTACATATACAAATAAACATCATCTAAAGAGAGAACCATGTCTCATTAAGGTTAATAAAGCCTTTATTCTGCACTTATTAACAGTTAACTATGCTTTTTGCAGCTACTGGATGTAAAGCAAGAACAATGCCTTATTAAGGACATCTTCTTTTATGCAACAGTGGAGTCTGTTCTCCTGTATGGCAGTGAATGCTGGACCCTGAAGCCCACCCTGCAGAAGTCCCTGGACGGGTGCTACACCAGAATGCTGCGTGTGGTGTAAAATGTAATATGTTACAATTGCACTATTTCTTTTTTGTTGATGTGATTAGTAATGTTTTATGATGGAAACTAAAAACTAGAAATCAAATGTTTTTTAAAGAGCTGTTCAAACGTGTGTTTGTGTGCTTCACATTGTATTCATATGTAATTTCCTATTCAACATGTAGTGCTCCTTCCAGATGGGGGAGCTGTGGAAAACATAGTTAACTGTTAATAAGTGCAAAATAAATCATTTATTAACCTTAATAAGACATGGTTGTCACTTTAGATCCAGTAGTCCCAGTGTTCATAAGTACATAGTTAACTGCTAATAAATGAAGAACAATGATCTTTTAAATCTTAATAATAAAGCAACAAAAAAGCTTAGCAAAGGTTAACAATGTCAGAATAGTAAGTAGTTAGTAAGACTCAATACATTTGTTTGTAAATCATAAGGATTTTATTAATGTTCTTAAGCAGTCTAAATTGTGACCGAGCCCAGCAGTTCGTGGCACAAGTCTCTCTCTGTAATTTTTCAGGTATTTACAGATTATGAAAGTACAGAATGTAAGCTTTCAAATGATGTGTCATATAATGTAATCTGAAAATGTCTGAAGAAGATTATGCTTATTTGAATCTAGTTAAACCTCAAGTCTCACAGAGCAACAGAGAAAATCCAATCTAAAGTTTGGCTGCATTTTTAACACCTTGGCAGTCAGGTACGAGGTGTCACAAACTGCCTTTTTTAAACAAAGATATACTATTTAGAGATACTATAACTGTTACAGTAGCTGTTACAGTAAATATGTTCTTATACATTCAAACTGTGATAATATGGAAAGAAATTACCCCCATTTAAAACATTTAATAAATTTGCTCTCGATCTGACTTCCAGACATGAGTCTCTTACCGCTGGGCTTGGTCACAATTGTTAACATGTAATTTTTTTGTGCCATTTTCTTGTAATCTAACAATAAATGTGTTTAGGATGCTATTACTAACACTTATATAGTCTTATTAACACATAATAATACATATTAATCTAATCTATTTGTTTTTATAAAACATGTAATATTATTAAACATTATTAACTTAATTAATCAAACAATATACTGTTGACATTTCAATGTCGCTGCCTCAGGTTGCCTGGATTTGTCTGGCTTCTCCACCCATGCAGCATATATTTTTTTTTTATCCACTTTTTCTCCTTATTTTCTATTTTTCTCCCATCCCAATTTCGTATTGCCAATTCTCCCCTCCCCTGTCTTGAACGTTGCCGGACTATGCCTCCCACTGGTCGGCTGTAGTGAGGATAGAAGCCTTGCATCACGTGTCCCCTCCGGTACACGAGGAGGCAGCCTGTCGCATCTTTTCACCTGACAGCGCGGACTCTCAGTGGCGAGGAGTAACGCGTGGGAGGCTCACGCTGCCCCTGATACTTCCTGTCTCTGCTGTACAGGCGTCACCCAACCGACCTGTAGGAGTCCCTGTCCACAACGTCCAATCCCCACCCATCGACTTTCCACCCGCTACCTCTGCCAATTGAGATAGTATGACGACTGGCCCAAGCCGCAGGCAATGCTGACTCTGGGAGTCGAGACCGGAGTCTCTTGCACTGGTGACGAGCGCAGTCTCCGCTACGCCACCCAGCCGCCCTCCATGCAGCATTTGATAGTAAAATACCATTAAGACTAAGACTGAACTACAAAAGACTATATGAAACTAATCTAGACTAAGACTGAACTAAACAAGTATTTTTTTAATTTATTTATCTTTTTTTTAAGATTTTATTTATAGCATTTTCAGCTTTTTTCTGGTCAACGCAGGACCTTTTGGCCACGCAGGACCGACAGAGGAGATAGGGTGAAGCGGGAGGAGAAGAGGGGAAGACATGCGGCACATGGCCACCGGGTCGGGGAATCTAACCCGGGGCGACCGCTTCGTGACTCAGCGCGCTATGTGGTGTGCTACTGGAGCGCCCCTGTTTTTTTAAACTAGTAAAGGAGATCACCTGAATAACACAGTATCAAAGGGAATATTTCTGTGAACATTCTGTCAAAGCCTTAAGTGAAGTGGAGTCCAGTGTTTAATCTGGATGTGAACTAAGCTCCTTGGAGATCCTACTCTGAGCCCTGAGTTCCTCTTCATCATAAAACCACCCTACTCTGAGCTCCTCTTCATCATAAAACCACCCTATTCTGAGCTGAGCTCCTCTTCATCATAAAACCATCCTATTCTGAGCTACTCTTCATCATAAAACCATCCTACTCTGAGCCATGAGTTAATCTTCATCATAAAACCATCCTACTCTGAGCTCCTCTGCTGCCAGTGGTGACCTCAGGAAGCTCCAGGTGGTCCAGAACAGGGCTTAAAGTTGAAAATAGATAGTCTTTTAAATACACTTGTGCTGTTCAAGTCGGTCATGAGCAGTAAAACTCCTGTTTTTATACATAAACAGATTGTTTTTAGTAATACTGTGCATGATCATTACACTAGAGGTTCCAGTAATGGGCAGTTTGAATGACCAGGTACAAAAACCAACGCTTTAACGGAGATCTTTTATTTTTAGATCATTGACTCTTTGGAATAACCTGCCTCAAAATCTCTGCATTTACAGTAAATTAACTTTTACTGTAATCTTAAATTGTATTTAACACTGTAAAGTAGTTTTGTTTTGTTTTTTTGTTTTCTGTTTCTTTGCTCACATGTAATTTTTGCTATCTTATTTGTTAGTTACAGTATGCATTGTATGCATTGTGTGTTGAGTACTGACATTTAATCATTTTGTTTTGCAACAATAATTGTTTTTGTATGTTTTTGTGTGTGGACCCCAGGAAGACTAGCTGGTTGCTATGGCACCAGCTAATGGGGATCCTTAATCAAATCAAATCAAATAAAAAAATTCTTCATCATAAAACCACCCTACCCTGAGCTCCTCTTCATCATAAAACCATCCTACTCTAAGCTCCTCTTCATCATAAAACCATCCTACTCTTAGCCCTGAGCTCCTCTTCATCATAAAACCATCCTACTCTGAGCTCCTCTTCATCATAAAACCATCCTACTCTGAGCTCCTCTTCATCATAAAACCATCCTACTCTGAGCTCCTCTTCATCATAAAACCATCCTACTCTGAGCTCCTCTTCATCATAAAACCACCCTACTCTGAGCTCTGAGCTCCTCTTCATCATAAAACCACCCTACTCTGAGCTCCTATTCATCATAAAACCACCCTACTCTGAGCTCTGAGCTCCTCTTCATCATAAAACCATCCTACTCTGAGCTCCTCTTCATCATAAAACCATCCTACTCTGAGCTCCTCTTCATCATAAAACCATCCTACTCTGAGCTCCTCTTCATCATAAAACCATCCTACTCTGAGCTCCTCTTCATCATAAAACCATCCTACTCTGAGCTCCTCTTCATCATAAAACCATCCTACTCTTAGCCCTGAGCTCCTGCCTCTTCTCCAGGTCTGGCTTCAGCACTGGGACCAGGCAGGTTGCAGTAATCACGTCGGGCTTCAGCACTGGGACCAGGCAGGTTGCAGTAATCAGGTCTGGCTTCAGCACTGGGACCAGGCAGGTTGCAGTAATCACGTCGGGCTTCAGCACTGGGACCAGGCAGGTTGCAGTAATCACGTCGGGCTTCAGCACTGGGACCAGGCAGGTTGCAGTAATCACGTCGGGCTTCAGCACTGGGACCAGGCAGGTTGCAGTAATCACGTCGGGCTTCAGCACTGGGACCAGGCAGGTTGCAGTAATCACGTCGGGCTTCAGCACTGGGACCAGGCAGGTTGCAGTAATCACGTCGGGCTTCAGCACTGGGACCAGGCAGGTTGTAGTAATCAGGCCTGGCTTCAGCACTGGGACCAGGCAGGTTGTAGTAATCAGGTCTGGCTTCAGCACTGGGACCAGGCAGGTTGTAGTAATCAGGTATGGCTTCAGCTCTGGGACCAGGCAGGCTGTAGTAATGCACCTCCTTCTTCTCCTCTCTTCTCAGGATTTTCCTCATGCGAGCCTGGAGAGACATAGCAACAACAACTCTCACTAACTGGACTACAGCTCTCTCTGCATGAAGAAACAGACAGTAGGATGACATCATACTGTAGTATAAAGATATGTTCAGTACCTTGTAGTAGAAATAGATGGCAGTGTAGGCCAGCCCTACAACCAGCACCACAACAACATGTCTGATGATCAAAGCTGGCACAGGAGAGTCTGCAACACAAACATGTTGATATGACAACATGCACAACATCACAGCAGATCACATCACATCACAGCTGATCACAGCACAAAGCACTCTCATTAAAGACATGGTTAACCCTACAAGGTGCACCCGCAGTAGCACAGTCCTGACTGAATGTTTTCTACTATGTTCTCATTCTGTGCTGCAGTGAGCGCTCAGTCAGAAGTTGCTGTGTTACTTATATACTGTTTCAGTTTCAGTTTAGACTGTATTTGAACAGGGACAGCACACTAATTAATGAACATTACTGTAAATGTGTGAGACAGTGTTCGCCAAAGATCATTTTCAACTGTTGTCCCGGGGCCTGGTGTTAAAAAGCTGCTAAAAAAGAAAGCATAATATATATGGCATGCAAACAGTTAATTAAGAACAGGTTAAAAACACATGTAAAATATGTACAGCAGACATGTACAGACAATGTACAAACAATGATAAGACGTATTAGGTACACACGATCATACATGTAGGCAAGCAAGCAGACAGGGTTAGGGTTCTGAAGGGCTGTTGTGTTCACATCTGTAATAATTTCTTAACCATATTTTGAGATTGTGCTTGAATGATCTGTGTTTCAATATTGCGAATGTAAATTGGAATGGAGTTCCAGGTCTTGGCAGCTCTCACGGAGAGGGCTGACTGGCTAAATGTGCTTTTCCTTAATGGAACAGCCAAGTCACCCGGTACAACAGTTCTGGTGAACCTGCTGCTGGGAGTGAAAACATCTGAACGTGGGGGTGGGGCTAGACCATGGGGGTGTGGCTAGACCATGGAGGTGTGGCTAGACCATGGAGGTGGGGCTAGACCATGGAGGTGGGGCTAGACCATGGAGGTGGGGCTATACCATGGAGGTGGGGCTAGATCATGGGGGTGTGGCTAGACCATGGGGGTGGGGCTAGACCATGGAGGTGGGGCTAGACCATGGAGGTGTGGCTAGACCATGGAGGTGGGGCTAGACCATGTAGGTGGGGCTATACCATGGAGGTGGGGCTAGACCATGGAGGTGGGGCTAGACCATGGAGGTGGGGCTAGACCATGGAGGTGGGGCTATACCATGGAGGTGGGGCTAGATCATGGAGGTGAGGCTATACCATGGAGGTGGGGCTAGATCATGGAGGTGAGGCTAGACCATGGAGGTGGGGCTAGACCATGTAGGTGGGGCTATACCATGGAGGTGGGGCTAGACCATGGAGGTGTGGCTAGACCATGGGGGTGGGGCTAGACCATGGAGGTGGGGCTAGACCATGGGGGTGGGGCTAGACCATGGAGGTGGGGCTAGATCATGGAGGTGGGGCTAGACCATGGAGGTGGGGCTATACCATGGAGGTGGGGCTAGACCATGGATGATTTTAAAGACCAGACTGGCATTAGTTAACGTCATGATGTTGTCCCAGCTCAAGAGGGCATGCTTATCCAGGATATTGCAGTGGTGGTGATGGATAGGCTTCTGGTCCAGAACCTTCAGAGCCTGTTTGTACACAGATTGAATGGGTGCTAGAGTTGTTTTGCAGGCCTGGGTCCAGCTGGTAATACAGTACGTAAGGTGTGACATGATGATGGCATTGAAGTACAGTGTTGCTGCTTCAATGTTCAGACAGTTTCTGATGTATCTGAAGTTGGATAGATTTTATTTGACTGTTCGCTTGACCTTTTTGACCTGTTTTTTAAATGTAAGGTTGCAATCTAGGATGATTCCAAGATATTTACATTCGGTCACCACTTGGAGCTTCTCTCCAGCAACCAAAACATCTGGATCAGGTGTATTAGATGATCTTTTTTCGAAGAACATACAGATGGTCTTCTCTGCATTCAGGTGGAGGCAACAGTGAGCCATTGAACTACCTGGATCATAGTTGTGTTAAGTACTTAAGTACACCATTTGACTACCAAACACTTGGATAGATTGATGATTGTGTGTTATGTCCATGTGACACACAACCAATCAATCAGATTTCACACAGTGCGCTGTATATTGCCTAGTTAAATGAAGCCCTGCTTTTTAGTAAATCAAGTTACTTGAGTTTCTGGAGGAATCGTTTCAGCCCTAGTGGCAAAAGATGCACACTACAATAAAACAGGGTTTACACAAAGTGACGCAGACAAGAACAGAACAGGACCCTACCCAGACCCAATTACAGTAATTACGCTATCATTTGGAGCCGGCCCATCTCGGGTAATAGGATCCGAATGGACCTGTGAAGCCCTCTAGTATGGAATGGCAGAATAACATTTCTAAAGTGAACTGCTCCTTTAACACTTTAAAACAACAGTTCAGTCAGGTTACCTATGACAGAGAGAGAGATGAGCTCGCTCTCTGAGGAGAAGGTATGATTGAAAACATAGACGTGGTAAACACAGCTGTAGTTCCCTTGGTGGGTGTGGTCTGCAGTAA